>NW_027186296.1:17988553-18074678 GCF_028583685.1 Petaurus breviceps papuanus | reverse complement strand
GTGTGTGTGTGTGTGTGTGTGTGTGTGTGTGTGTGTGTGTGTGTGTAGAGTCTTCAGTGCTTTTCGATAAATACCTTTGCTGACCTCATTGGAAGCAATTAAAACTTAACCAGTGAGCTGTTAGTTGAATGCACCAGCAAGAATAAAAGGAGACTTGTGTAGTGTCCAATGGTCATCAGAGGGAGCTATGAACATAGTTTATACTGAAATCTCAAAGTTGGTACTTACTTTCTAGAAACAAATTGCTCTGATTCTTTTGAAAAGGATGAGGCAGAGAAAAAGGGAAAACAGAGAGGATCTCTCTTTACAGCAATTCAACATGTGTTTTATGTTCTCAGACTAAAAATGTTCTTTTTCGCATACATGCAGGGGTTGTTTTATTTGTTAGCTTATCTTCTGTACTTCTGCCCCTGGGCTATCAGACTTAAATTATTGGGTTATATTAGCCAACTTAGAATGGATATATAATTTACTTTACATATGACATAAACATGTATTATTGTCATGTGAAGGCTATTAGTCATTTTATATGAGGCAATTCTGATAGATTAATTTTTGCATTTGAAATGGATGAACTGAATGTTAGAAGGCTTGGGATATATAGTCCCAGGTCTATCTCTGACTAATTTTATGAGCTTGGGAAACTGGGCTTCAGTTTCCTCAACTATAAAATAAGGGAATTGGATTATATTATCTCCCAAAGGTCTCTTCCAGCTCTAAAATTTGATAACTGTATGACATAATTCATTTTAGTACAGGCAAGAGAAAACATAGCTGGCTTTAAAAATTCTCCTTGGAAAACAATAATAGGTTGTACAGATTAGATGCTCATATGAAGTCATCCACCTATAAAAAAAGTAGCACGGTACATTAATGGTAGCATGAAAAATACAAGGGTTATAAATATATGATTGACACAAAAATAAATTCTACTTCCTAGCATGAGTCATTTCCTCCTTTGACTTCCTGGGCCAAGTTATATATTGAGATACACAAGTATTTTATTAATTCTCTCTTGCAAGACATTGTAATTGTCACTCTGAGTCAATATTTTGATAAATTCAAATTCCCTTCCCTAAGTTAACATGCTCCCCTCCCAATAACCTCTCTTGTGTTTAAAATGCTCTAGAACACCACCAGGTGGCGTATGTGGACCAAAGAGGAAAAGGCAATTCAATCCATTGGATTTAAATTAAAGTAATATTTGCATGTATGTATGTTGAGGTGGGGACAGAACTCTGTGTGTGAGAAAAGAATGTGAGTATGTGGGCAGGGGGGAGAAGAAGAGAGAAGGGGTAAGGAGAGAACTTTCCCATTTGTTTGTAAGGCACAAAAAAGAGCAAGTTTTTAATATCTTAGAGCAGGAGGTCTTACAGACCATGTGACTGTATCTTAAGAGATAGATAACTATATGCTATAATATATGGATCTACTAAAACATTCTCCAAAAAGCCCAAAAAGAAAATATTTTGTGTTAAGGCATACAGCCAGATGTATTATGTCCATTTCCCATAGGAAGGTGAAATTGACAACAACTCCTACCAGGGTCAAAGCTCATAAGATTGCTTCTTTCTTCCAAAGAATTCTAAATTCACAGAGCAAAATAAAACATCCATAAACTAAGAACTTCACTTATCTCCTATTCACTATACCAAAGACTTTGCACTGGGAAAAACAGGTACATCATGGTCATTGTTCCCCTAAATAATATTGCCTTCTAAAATGTTACTGTAAAACTTTACTACATACCTGTATAGCTTATAATTCCCAAACTGAAAATAAATGGGCTTCAACTCTCCTTTTGAAAAAGCATCCATGCTAGTCATGCTTATTCCAAATCTGATTCAGCCTGTGATTCCCCATATTTCTTCTGGGTCCCATCCCAGGTGTGTAACCCCTGTCCCTCACCCACCTAATATCCCTCACAGTTTTGCAGCTCCCTCTTATGAGCTGTCTTCCCCCAGCAAAATGTAAATTCCTTGAGAGCAGGTACTGGCTTACATTTTTCTTGTATTTGTATTCCCAGTGCTTAGTACAGTACCTGACACATGGTAAGTGCTTAATAAATCCTTTATTTATAAAAAAAAAATTAATCTCTTCATTTTAAATGCATGTGTTACTGTTCTATATAGGAGAGGAAGTGTGGCATAATGCAAAGAAGGATGACTTTATAGTCAGAAAGATGTAACATCAAATTTATACATACTCTCTGTGTGACTACAGGGAAATCATTTCATCTCCCAGTGCCCTAGCAATCCCCTGAGACTATAAATTGTAGTCAAGTGGTCAATCAGCATCAGTGAAGGACTTTTTCCACACTAAACGTCTCCCACATCGATTAAATCACAAGCCCAAATACCCCTAAAATGTAGATGTTAGACTTGAAACAACAAAAAGGGATTGATTTCTACAATGGTACTGCCAAAGATCTCAATCCTTGTGTTGTCAAAAGTTTAATAGAGAATGATTTCTTCAGGCGAGCCCACAGCTATGTCCCTTGCATCACAGCGTTGGCTCAGAAGTCTACTTCCAGCCAGAAATGGTAACTCAGAGAGGACTAGAGACAGTTTAGGATATCCTTCCTATGTGGTAACTTCTAATACTGAAAAGTCATTGTCAGTAACCTCAGCTATGTCTTTGTACAATCCTCATTTGATCATCACAACATCCCTGGGAGCTAGGTGCTATTCTTATCCACTTTTTACAGATGAGGAAACTGAGGGAAAATAAGTTAAATGATTCACTTAGCGTCACACAGCTGGTAAGTGTCTGAAGACAAATTTGAATTTAGGTCTCACTGACTCCAGACTCAATGCTCTAGCTACTGTGCAATCTAGGAACCTCCTTGTGAAAAATATTGCATAAGCTAAAAGCAAAGAAATTTTGAGGTATTGCCTTCGATCTGTAGGTCTCAGACTGTTTGAGCAAACTAGGATTTAGGTTTAGGATATTCTCAGTTTCCTCATCTATAAAATGGAAAAAGGTCCATTAAATGTTTCTCGCCTCTGAACTTTTATGACTATAACTTTTGTGGATGCCCATTTCTGTTGGTTGTAATATTTTCTGATTTCTATTGCCACAAAAAGCAATGGTAATAGGAGACATTCCAGAAGAAAACTATGATGATTTTTTTTCTAGTTCAATTCTGGAGAAAAGCTATTTGAGTGGAAACTGCTTTCAATGAGAGACATGAAAGTGTAGACAAGTTACTATGTCAGTGGTTCTCCACCTGGTTTTACTTAAGAAACTTTTATGGTGCCCTTTATCATGGGGAAGTAAATGATAGACAGCTTTTGGTCAATAATGTAATTAATGAAAGCAGTTTTACTTAATGCTGCATTTCCATCGTGTCTCATTTGAGATTACTTCCAATACAGACAATAGAAAGGAATATTGTTAAATGCTAGACTCAGTTTATATTCATATATGATTGCTGTTGTTGTTCAGTCCTTTCAGTCATGCCCAACTCTTCAAGACTCCTTGGGCAGGGGCAGGGGGTATTCTTAAAAGATATACTAGAGTTGTTTGCCATTACCTTCCCTTAACTCATTTTACAGATGAGAAACTGAGACAAAGTTAAGTGACTTTCCCAGGGTCACACAACTAGTAAGCGTCTAAGGCCAGAATGGAACCAGGTCTTCCTGACTCTAGGCCCAGCACTCTATCCACAGTAGCTGCCCTACTCTTATATGGTAAATGTATACATATATACAGCTCTTTACCTCTTAAAAAATATACTTTTCCAAAGCTCTATTAATTGTTTCTGGTTAAACTAAATCTCAGTGTTATTTCCTCCAGCTTTTCTTAGAGTTAAGTATTTTTGCCACTTCTGCAGAGCAAAAGATGCTACTTCACCCTAATGTTAAAAATCAGTGGTTAAGTACAGTATAGTGGAAATAGCCAGATCTGGAGTGGGAGTCAGAAAAGCTTGGGGTCCTGACTTCATCAATTACCATCTGTGTGACCAGGGGCAAAAACTCTCTGAACCTCACTTCTCTCATCTATAAACTAAGAATGATGACACTGTACCTGCCCTCACAGAGTCACCAACTTGTACAGGAAAACAGTTTGTAATCTGAAAGCCCTTACCAAATATGAGTTATTGTTATTAGAACAATATGGAAGTCTTCACTAAAGACCTCCTCTGATGCCTCATTGTGGCATGGAGTTGACCCAATTCTTCAAGTTGGAACCTGCCAACAGACCAGCAATAATGCCATCTAAGGCTATATTTTGCTCTACCAAATAAAATGTTTTCTTATAATCAACAAACAATGGCCACAGAGGAATCTTGTATTCCCTCCACTCTCTGGAAATTTTGTAACTGTGAGGATGTGGTCAACTTTAGAAAATCTTCTGCAAAAGCCTAAATGTTCCCTAAAAAATGTTTTCATCAAAAGATATATACAGAACCATCTACCTTACAGACAATTCTCATTTTATTAAGATGAAAAAAGGAACAAATGTCTTGAAAATTTTCTGCTGTTATTCAGTCATCTTTTTGGCACCATCCATTCCCTTTTCCTACTCTTTTTAGAAACTTGCCCTTCTTCAGCATTTGTTGCTTTGTCTTTCAAAGAGTATAACTTCCAGCATGACTTATTCTGTGTTTGCTCAGGTCTCAATGATATTTCATGATCTTACCTTCTTAGCTTCCATTTCCACGTCCTCAGACTCAAGCACACTGAGCACTGAGTCATGAGAAGACGAATGTAATGACTCCATTGTTATCTGCAATGAGAATATGTATATTACTATAAGATATTAGAAAATCTGTTCCATTTCACATGTGTTTGTTGTTCTTTCATCAGTTTCATATGTATGTGCACTCAGAATGACCCAGCTTTCTTGGGTTTGATGCCAAGATTTTGGTATTTATTATTTTTCCCTCCCTTTTCTGTATTTTGTGATGGAATATAAATTTACTTCATGTTCTCTATTATAGTATCAAAGGACAAAGATCTGACATTTGCCATTGCCATAGTTTATATTTTAAATGTTCTAAAAGCTTTATTCTTTGTCCTTTTGGCTCCTTTTCCACCTCTCTACCACCATCACTGTGTAAAATAGTGGAGACTGCACAGGTTTGAGGACCATTATCCATTATTTTCTGTTTTGCAAGGTATATCAGCAATCAAATAATTCATCATCCAATGATCCATCTAATAGAAATAACCTTCATTGTACTTACCTAGTCTCATCTTAGAATAGCGAAATTTGTCACTGAAAACATAGTCAAAACAGTTACAGTGTGGTAGACTCTTCCAGAACTTGGAATCTACCAGCATAGTCTTTAAGAAGCTAGAATCTCTTCCATACAAGAGAAGCATTGAACTAGGGCATTTGTAGCATATACTGTGCCAGGTAAAAGGGGAGATACAATGACAAATGAGATATTGGCTCTGCCCTTAAGACGACTTCCAGGGAAGATAACTAAATAACCAAACAACTATCACACAATTTAGAATATGAGAAATGACTAATAAAGCTACAAACAAGGGGGTGATGTAAGAGTTAGAAATCGACTCTGATGTGTGTGTGTGTGTGTGTGTGTGTGTGTGTGAGGGGAGGGGGTGATCACTACATACCGAGTGGAGAAGGTAGAATTTAAGCTGGACCTTGAAGAATTTTCAGCAGATAGATATCAAGAAAAAAAGGAGAAGAGGCAGAGCCAAGATGACAGAGTAGCAGGAAGAAATTTAACTTAGCTCCCCACAATAACTCCCTCACAAAGATCTAAAATATGCAGCAAACCAAGTTCTGGTTGCAAAATCCAAGAAAAGAAATTACAAGTCATTTTTCCAGCCCCAGGTTGGCATGGAGAGACAGACACAGAGGTCTATGGATGGAGTCTGTCCAGGAGTACATGGAATGTAACTTTCCAGCATAGCAATTGAAAGAGGATGAGGACCAAAAAAGGTTTCATACCCAAACAAAAGGATCCTAACTTTTCGTAGAGTGAAGGAACAGGTGGCAACAGGCAGCACTGCCACAGGGTACCCAGTTCTGGATCACAGATCCAGGGCAGATTGAGGAGGGGACCTGTGCATAGTGAGTTAAGTTCCAGGGTGAAGAGCCAGTAGAAGCCCTAGAATGAAAACTGAGGGAAAAACGAGTTGAAGAGCAAGCAGCAGGTGCATAGTCTTGAGCCCAGGAGCCAGCCAGTACCTTAGTTCTGGGCTCCAGGCCAGCCTGAAAGGGGAATAACTAGGATACGTTAATGTATTGTTGATGATGCTATGAAGTGTTCCAGAAATTCTGGAAAGCAATTTAGAACTATGCCCCAAGTGCTGTGAAATGGTACACATACCTTGTGACCCAGTGATACCAGTCCTAGAGTTCTATACCCCAAAGAGATCAAAGAGGAAAAGGACCCATATGTACAAAGAAACAATATGGATAAGCAGCTCTTTTTGCAGTGACCAAGAATCAGAAATTGAGGGAGTATCTAATGGCTGAACAAATAACGGTGTATGAATGATGGGATACTATTATGGTGTAAGAAAAGATGGAGAAAAAAGTTTCAGTGAAAACTGGGAAAATTTGTATGAACTGATACAGAGTGAAACAAGCAGAATGAGTAGAACAAATTACACAATAACAACAATATTGTAAAGACAAACAACTTTTCAGGACCTAGGCACTTTAATAAATGTAATGCCCAACAATGATTTTGGAGGACTTATAATGAAATGTGCTACCCATTTCCAGAGAGTGGAAATGAATCCAGAGTACAGACTAACATGATTTTTTAACATGAATCAATTCATTCTTGCCTCCTTAATGGGAGAGAGTGAAAAGATATAAAGTAGAGGCAGCCAGGTAGCACAGTGAGTAAGAGTACCGGCCCCAGAGTTGGGATGACCTGGGGATCAAATCCGGGCTCTGATACTTAGCACCACACCCAGAAATAACTGGCCATGTAACCTTGAGCAAATTACTTAACCCCAATTGCTTAAAAAAAAGATATAAAGTAAAAAAATATATATTTTTTGTTGATTGATTAAAAATGCAATTTTTTTTTAAAAAAGGGAATTTCCAATGTAGGGTACAATGTAAGCAAGGCAGACAAATATGGGATGCATTCAGGGGATGGTATTTAGTACATTTTAGCTGGGTTATAACATGTATGGGAGATAAGACTGGAAAGGCAGGTTGGGGTCAGAATAGAAAGAATTGTAAAGCTCAAACAAAGGAGTTTGGCCTTTAAGTGTAGGCAGTCCTCAGTCATTAAAGATTTTTGAGTTCTGGAGTGATGTGCTCAAGCCGGTACATTAGAAATGTTAACCTGATTGCAGCATTGTGTATTAAAAATATAGATAAATTAGAAGTCAAGTGGTTAGGAAGATATCAAAACAGAAATGCAAAAGGTACTGAGGGCCTGAAGTAAGGAAACTGTGGTTGGAATGGAAAGAAACTGATGATCCAGAGGTATTGGAGATACTGCAAAGGTAGACTCAATTTGGCAACTGATTGTATATGGTGTTGGGGAAGGAAAAGATGATGGATAGGCAGGTACTAACGATAATAACAAAGTTTCTAGCCTGTATGACTACAAGAACAATGAAGCCATTGACTAGAAGGCTAAGTCCATGAGAAAAGCAGGTGTGGCAGCAAGAGGTTGCTTTTAAGCCTGTTGAGCTTAAAGAGCCAAGATGTATAAGGGGAAATATGCCTGTAAGTTGCTGCAAATACAATCAAGAGTCGATGTGCATATTTGAGAGGCATTGTTAAAACCTTACAGAAAAACAAGATCACCAAGGGAAGAAGGTAGAGAGGGAGGATGAATGAATCAAGTCAAGTCAACAAGCATTTATTAAGTGCCTACTATGTACCAAGCACTATGGATACAAAGAAAGACATAAAACAGCCCCTGCCCACAAGGAGCCACAATCTAACAGAGGATACAAGATACAGGATTTTCAGCTGTAAGTCAAGTGGAAAGATGCTATCGTCCCTAGGGGATAGCAGCAGAGCAAATGGTAATGCATTCTTCTTTAATTCTTTCTACTGATAACAACCTTATGCATTTGTGACATTGAACCATGTCCTTTCTGGGTCTTTGGTACCTTTGTGGCAAGTTACTTCTCTAGAGGGTGCTTCCCCAGAGGACGTCTGTAGGATTTGGGATGGAAGTAGGACAAGTGGTCTGGGATCTGCTGCAGAGGCTAGGGCTGCTGGGCTTTTATCCATACCAGTGGCAGTTGGTCAGCAGTTAGTGTTGGTGGTGAAAAAGGTGGGCACCTTCTCCTCAAGGCTGCTCTCAACAGTGGCTGTGAAGGGCCTGGGCTAGAAGCAAGGTAGGTAGAAGGGAGGGTTAGAACAAAGGGAGCATTGCCTTCACAAAGTTCTTGGGTTCAGAGAAGAGGTTTAAGTACTTCTAGTGGAAGAGGCCTTGGGAAATGCAATGTATTTAATGGATTATAGGTAGAATAAGGGCCAAGGAATGTGATAAAGAAGAATAATCAGAAGTAAGAAGAAACCAAGAGTGATGTTTAATGAAAGCCAAAGGAAGAGAAAGTATCCCTAAAGACCTGATGGGGCAGCATCATCAGATCTTTCAGATAAGTCAAAGAAGATAAAGACTAGGGGGGAAAGTTTACTGGATTTGGTGACCTTTCAGAGACAATTTTCAGTGGAATAAATGGGGGAAGAAACAAGGTCATAAGGATTTAGGGATTGAGTGGGTGATAAGAAGATAGAGAAAACAAAGGCAGACTGTTGTTGATAGAAACTTAGCTGTTGACAGAAACCAGGGAAGAGGTAGTTTTGCAGCTGGAGTCATGTAGAAAGGTAGAGCTTTATTTGGAATAGGGGAGACCTGAGGGTTTTTGTAAGGCAGAAGGAAAAGATTCAATGGTGAGAGAGAATTTAAAGATATAAAAAGGAAAAGATGATTGGGCTAGGATCCCTGAAGGGGACAGGGAGGAATGGGCTCAAGAGCACAGGTGGAGGGGTTAACCTTGTCCAAAAAGAGAAGCCTTTCCCTCCAAGACAGAAGAACTGTGAAAACGCAGAGAAGTGTGGAAATTGGAATGAGGGCAATGAGGGAGCTTACTTTTCTGGTCTTAACATTTTAATAAAGTAGAAGGTGACTTCTACTAAAAACAAGCAAAGTGATCTGGGTCTTGAAGAAAGAAGCAAAGGTTTGGAAGAGGTGACGTGGGGAATAAAATAAAGAGCAAATAATATTAATGAAAGGATTACCAAGTAACAGC
This sequence comes from Petaurus breviceps papuanus, assembly GCF_028583685.1. Classification (NCBI taxonomy): domain Eukaryota; kingdom Metazoa; phylum Chordata; class Mammalia; order Diprotodontia; family Petauridae; genus Petaurus; species Petaurus breviceps. The sequence goes on along the minus strand of NW_027186296.1, from coordinate 18,065,460 downwards.
AAGGAATAATCTGAAAATTATCAACATGAATTTTTAATGTATTAAATTCATTCAGTTTCATTATATTTTATGGCAGCATTCAGTAGCTTGGAAGTTTGAGCAGAGAAACTATAGATAGAGACTAACTAGAGCTAGAGATTAGTAAAATGGGGATGATGGAAAGGATTAAGGTCAGGGTTCTTAACCTGAGGTCTGCAAACCTGAATTTTTATATATATTTATTTATATATATTTTGATAAGTTTCAGTATAATTGGTTTCCTTTGTAATCCTGTGTATTTTATTTTGTGCATTTAAAAACATTATTCTAAGAAAGTTTCACCAGACTGCCAAAGGTATCCATGACACAAAAGTAGTTAAGAACCCTTCCTTAGCTAGGGGATGTTGGTGAGCACATCACTGGAATCACTGTCATGCATTTTTCCCATAGTTCCTATTGTTAGTGTCCTCTTGTGCCAGGTGTGTAGGGAGGGTACCATGCTCATAGTAAGAAAGAGAAAAGAGAGAGGAAAGGGTTACTGGTCTTATGTTACCCTAAAAATTACTTGATGCACCCAACCTCTTTAAGATACACTGGTCTTCTGAATCTTCATCCATGGCCTCAACCTAAACTTCAAGATTCCATGGTGCTATCAAAGTATAGAAAATGAGCAGTTGAGTGCAATGGGGCAGATTTGTAGTCAGAGGGTTCAGCTCTGCTATTTTTTACCTTGGACAGCTCCCATAACTGGGCCTCAGTTTCCTCATATGTAAAATGGATGTCCAAGGCTAGATTATAAGGTCCTATATTTCTGTAAGTCATTGATCACAAATGCACATACAACACATACTTTGGGTCAAACCATCTAAAGTTGTAGTTGGCCAGAATCAGTTATTTAGCTTCTTGAGAACTGATTACTAAGGGAACCTTGAATCTAGATAGGGAGAATGGAAAGTTCTACCATTTTTGACTTGCTCTAGACATAAACGCTACCCAAATAGCCTGGTTCATTGGTAGAGATGAGAGAGTTGTTAAAACTAAGACACAGGAAGGAGGTTCTTTCCAAACCTTTTGTTTGGGTAAATCCAATTTCTATCTAATTACTATCTGCTAAGAAAGATATTTGCATCTGAAAATGAAAGGCAGCTAGGGGGTACAGCCAAGTAGTGAACTTGGAGTCAAGATGACCTAATTTCAAATCCTTCCTCAGATTCTCATGACCCTGGTCAAGTCACTTAACCTCTGTCATCCTCCTCAGTTTCCACATCTGTAAAATGGGTACCTGCCTCACAGTTGCTGTGAGGATCAAATGATATAATCTACATAAAGCACTTAGCAAACTTTAAAGCACTACAAAAATACTAGCTATTACTAGCTACTTCTTATAATTACAAGTATAAACTACACCCTGGTTCACCTAAGTTCTGATTGAGGATCTTCTCATTTAAACAAAGAATCCATAAGATATTAATCCTTCTATTTCCCTTGACATTTATTTTCAAGTATCTGAAAAATCTTTCATAAATCCCTTAAAGAAAGCAACCTCAGTATTTATCTTTGATGTCCCCTCGATGCCTAACAGGGTCCTGTAAATAGTCAGTGATTAATGAGCATCTGTTGAATTTAATTGAATTGTTGTTAGTTCTTTTACCATCTCTTAAAATCCTTTCTTTTAACTCACCTTGTTACACTCTGCCTCAAATCATAGTGCATTCAGTAGTATTGAGAGGCCTTCCAGAGGATACATCCTTGAAGTCTAGGCATTTAGGAGTTGCTTAGATGTGTCCATTATATGAAGACGATATTTAGAGAAACAAACTGTTCACTTTATAACAGAATACATATTTTTTTTCAATGTAACTTAGTAATCATCCTAAAGTACTTATCACTCCAAAGGCACTCCTTATAGGTGATATATTCCATGTGTCTATGCATACAGTATTGTATTTGATGTAGTTACTAGCTTCTCATTGTTCAGTTGTGTCTGACTTTTCATGACCCCATCTGGGGTTTTCTTGGCAAAGATACTGGAGTGATTTGCCATTTCCTTCTCCAGTTCATTTTACAGGTGAGAAAACCGGGGCAAACATGGTTAATTGACTTGCCCAGGGTCACACAGCAAGTAAGTGTCTGAGCCTGGATTTGAAGTCAGGTCTGACGCCAGGCCTGGTGCTTTATCCACCATACTACCTAGCTATCCTAGTTACTAGAAAAGATTTTAAAAAGCTGCTAGCATAGATTTTAAATTAAATATTGGTTTAATTCAGGGGTGGCTAGGTGGCGCAGTGAGTAAAAGCGCCGGCCCTGGAGTCAGGAGGACCTGAGTTTGGTACCAGCCTCAGACACTTAACACACAAAAAACAAAACTAGCTGTGTAACCTTGGGCAAGTTACTTAACCCCAATTGCCCTCCAAAAGGCAAAAAGAAGAAAAAAAATTTGATTTAATTCAATTAAAAAGTAGTGTAAGTACCTCACCAATTATAAACTTAATCAGAGCTATTTCCTATAACTCTTCATAATTATATATGGCATCCTCTTTTCATTTTCCTTTTTTACCCACAACCACAAGAAAAATCATCCTTCCTAAAACAAACTGGCTAAGCTGATTTTTAATATATTTTAATTCTTAATTTGCCTTTCATCAAGGAGAAAACTCAGCAATAAATCTTGTAGTGTCAATTTCATGTTGACTTGCTTATTTCAAATTAAGGCCACTTCCCCAAGTCCAAGAGAACAATCAACTAGCTCTCCCTGCCCCCCCTCAACCACTTTAAAGCACTTCCCTCAAATGGCCCATTTTAACATGTGAAGGTTCTTTATTTTCCTGAATTCTTGATTAGAATAAAATTCATTCAAGTACTACCTGAAGAAAAGTAACCCAAAATGTTCTTAAAATTTCTATTCTTCTTATAGTTGAAGGGAGATTCACTGACATGTGGTAATAAAGGAATATCAAAAGTTAAATAAAATAAGCCAATTCATATTTCTTTGTAGCTTTTGCTTGGCATAAACAATAAAGCCAGAAAAATTAATTACATTATACATACTTTAGTAAATGACTGTCAGAAATTCACATCCCTGGGGTTTCTGTCAACTTCCCTTATTTGTTAAATATGGTTACTACACATATTCAAATGGAACTGTGATCTCATCAGTTCCCCACAGCGATACAGATTAGAGCTCATGCAGGATGAGTCTTGTCCGTGTTCTCCTCAAAGTTCACCAGTGAGGGTCTACCCAGTGCCCAGGGTGAGGGTCTCCCTAGCTTTCTCATGATAGCCCAAGGATACAAGGGGAGCACACCATGATCTAGTCAACAGTAATTCTTTCCTCTTGCCATGTGATCAACCCAACTTTTTACTTGTATATTTCTTTGGTGACATCCTTTATTCTTTTTCTCCTTTGTTGTTCCATATTTATAACATATGACATTCTGTTGATGACTATCCAGAACCTCTCCCTTCTCCTTTGCTTGAGTCTCCATTTCAGTCCTTCAGAGACTATAGTATTTCATATTTTGGAGCCTAATGAAAGCATTGCAAGAATACTAATGTTTAAGAAGATGTACCTTTGTCTTGGGGAGAAGCTTAGCATTATTAGAAAAACTCTGCAATTTACCCCCAAACAATCCAACACAGTCTCCTGGACCCAGCACCTTGTCCATTTGCATTCAGTGTCCATCCAAAATATACAGGGATCCCCAAAGTATTGGTGCAGTTTTAAGTTTAATTAGGATGAAACACTAAAGCTTTGAGGACACCCCTGTATATGGATGCATTCTATAGATTATTCATCTACTTGAATGTCATTTTACTGAAAGCATTCTTAATTAATTTGATTTTCCTTTTGTGAATAGTTAGACCAGACTCTTTGGAAGGATTATGAACCTCATCTAGGAGACTTTATAGTGGGATTTGATGCAGTTCACAAACAGGGACATCTGAGGGATTTCATCATCTATAGGGAATCCCCTTGGATTTGAACTATGCCCAGGATCTCTTCCTTGAATGAAAAAATGAATGAAAAAGTATTTATTCAGAACTTACTATGTGCCAAGCATTGTGTCAAGTACTTGGGATACAAACAAAAAATTAAGATCGTCCTTGCCTCAAGAAACTTGAGATATATGGGAGTGGGAGCAACATAGAAGAACATTGTGTTCTGGAAAATTACAAGGATGATGGGTAGAGCCATCGGATGAGCTTATAGACATGCCCTTTCCAAAGCCATGATGGAGTTGATTTTATTTTGGTTCAAGAACTCAAAAAGCTTGTGGGGAAGACCAAGAAGAAGGACTTAGGATATGTGCCCAGTGACAAGGTAGTTGGTGAAAAGATGGCTGGGAAATAAAATGAAACCTGGTTAGGGTCGGGTCTAGATGTCCTGGGCAATTAAGGCAAGCACTAATTAGGACATGTCTTATGCATGACCTGATATTAACAATCAGAGAGTTATTGAATACAGTTATCTCTGTTGCTATGGTTTGGTTTTTTTTTTTAAGAAATCTTGCTTATTGGAATATATACAAGATACCTCATTAGATAGGAGACTTCAAGGAGACATTTTTCTCTACCAAACTGAATTCTATTTTATATTTAATAATTAATAGGCACTTATGTTCCCCACATTTTAGTCAGTTTTATGATAGTAAATGTGTAGTTTACCATAGAATATTGCTTCTGAAACCCTCCAGTTCCCTTCTAAAACTCTTATGAAATTTGTCTTTAAGGTATGTTCTGACTTTTTTTAAAAAAATGTATATAAATGGGCAATTAGAGATGTAAATAGATCTCTATCAACTTTTTAATAGTATCTCATATTTTTTTCACTCTTACAGATGCCTTGAAAATCAGTCTCTAAACACCCTCAAAATTGTGTCACCTTTAGCACAGACCTCCTTTCTGTACCGTTTTCCTAGTCCAGCTGCTTTTCCCATTTATGTTCTCTTCAATGCCATTTGCATTATCTCTATGAGCCTGTCTGGGGCTGTGATATTAGCATTCATATGTGATAGAGCATAGATCTACTATACTTGATGGTGAAAGAGTTTAACAACAACAACAACAACAAAAACAAAATATTGCAACATATCTTTTCCACCTTTAGTTTGTTTTTTGTCTTCCTATTTCATCCTTAAAACCTTCTGGATAATTTTGTTTAGTTGGGTGTTAAGTCAAGTGTTCTTTAAACTAGTTTTTTCTTTCACTGATGCTCATTGTTTTATAAGGAGATCTTGCTTATAATGTTCCAACATTCTTAACAACTACAAGATTTTACAAACAAGTTTATATTCTAAACCATTGTTGTCCTTTGCTGCTGTGTCTTACACTTGACAAGCAAGTCAAGTTTTGGGGGTGTTTTTAAGGTAAATTGAGAATTTTTTTAGTCTCTTTGTTATGACAGTTTAATCAATCAGCAAGTATTAATTAGGTGCCTACTATGTGCAAAAAGTTTTTGCCATTGAGAAGCTTAAGTTCTTTCAGAGGAAATAACATGTATAAGTACATATAATATAAATACAAGGTCATTTGGGGGAGGAGAGGCTAGCAACTAAGGAAATTGGGAAAAACCTCATATGAGAAATAATATTTGAGCTGAGGCTTGAGGGAAGAGGCCTTGGAGGTCAAGTGGTCAAAGTCAAGAGGGAGAGAGTATATTTCCAGTTATAGGAGACAGGCTAAGGCATGAAGATGAAAGATGGAATGATATCCATTAGGTGTTGTAGGAAGGCCAATTTGGCTAGACCAAAGCATATGTGATCATGAGTACTTTATGAAAAGTTTGAAAAGACAGTTGAACTTTAGTTTGTATGAAATTTCTGTATATAAGGTTAATGTCCTTTCCCCCAACTTGTTTAGATAGGTAATATTTGACTTGTTTTCATTTCATGCCTTATCTTTTTCTCATTTTAATTCTTCTTCCCAGACTTCTATTAATGTTGATGTCGTCTGTAACAGGTCAGTGATCTAACACTGAACAAATGGCTTATTCAAGAGTGACTCACACATTAGTCACAAGTCATTTTTTTAATCTGTTAAATATAATCAAATCCATTTTTGTGATGTTATTTTGAGGCTCATGTCATCTAGTGCTTTCTGATTCTTTTCTATAAGGACATATCCATGTTGCTTAGTCATGAAGCTTCTATGTATAATACAAGTCTTTGGACCCTCTTATTCCTTATTTTGGAATCATATTTCCCAATGTAATTTTTACTATCCTTGCCCATTGAAATTGCCAAGTATCAAATTTAATTCGGTGTATATGAATGAAATCTTTATATAATTTATATTCACATTCATTCTCTGCAACAGATTTTGGTGCACAGAGATGCAGTTATTTTCAAAATATTGCTTCAATATGAGTTACATTGAATATATTTCATATATTGTTTCAATAAAAGTTACAAGATTGCCTACTGTTCCATGAAATCATCTTTCTTACTATCTTTGGATGGATGATAGAACTCAACTCTGCCTCCCCTTGATTTGCTTCTTAAAGAGATCCTGTGAACTCTCATATTTCATTGTGACTTCTTTCTTCTTCTCTTCTCAACTCCTCTTTGTGTTAAGAAATTAGCTGCTCCATTGACACTCTGGAGAACCTTCTCACCTGAGGCTGCCTTTACTGATGAGTGCCTCCCTTCAGGGACCACCACGTCAAGCTTCATTTCATTCCGTCTCTCACAAAATTCTTCCTTCTCCTTACCTTTGCACATTGCCCTTACTCCCTCCCCTCCCCACTTTCCACCTCCCCCTTTATGTATAGTTTTCTCTCATTAGAATGTAAGTCCCTTTAGAACTTTCTTGCCTCCTTGTAGGTGCTATTTATATCCCCAGAATTTAGCCCAGTGCCTAACACATTAAGCGTTTGATAGGAGCTCTATCTGTCTATTGTCTGGTTTTCTTTCTAGCAAGAATGTTAAGATTGATAAGATTCAGTTCCACTAGTAGTATGGTTTCCCCATTGGTCATGGGAGGAGGATCTCATATTTACTGTATTAGCAGTTAAATTATGTTTATACACAGACTTTAGACTTGTGTGATTCTTATCACACTCAGTCCCATTTTCCAGTACTCTGCCACTATCATTACAGAAGTGGAAAGGTACCTTACAGGACTGAGAGCTGTTTTGTAGTTTTCTTTCTATTGTATTTTATTGTGGTATACACACATACACACACAAGCACATATATATGTATATGTATATGTGGGATATATATACACATGCATATATGTATATATAGATATGTATATGTGTATATATAAATATATGTATGTGTATATATGTTTTTGTACGTTTATCTATATATGTATGTGCTTTGTGTGTTATATATACACAACTTATTTATTTAATCTATACTTAAATAATGTATCTATGTATTCATACTTTCATATTATATATGTAAGTATATGTACAAGTACACACACATATATACATCTTGCTGTTCCTATCTCTACACCATCTCATCCATTTGATCTCTTCTCTTTGCTCACACAGCCACCACCCAAGTTCAGATTCTTATCCCCCATCATCTAGATCATTGCAACTGGAACAGAATAAGCATTTATATAACACCTCTAATGTACAAGGTATTATGCTAAGCATCTTTTTAATTTTATTTTTTAATGAGATCCTTCCTCATTACCTTGCATTCATTTTATTTTTTTTCTGCATGTATTTCTTTTCTACATCCTTATATAGGTATATATTTTCTCCCCCTGTAGTATGTAAGCCATATATTTAAATACAGGAATTGTTGCGTATTTTTGTCCTTGTATCCCCTAGTCTCTATCTCACACATGACAAATGCTTATTGGTTAATTGATTGGAGGTTTCACTGGATCAAACTAGATTCATTAGTAAGTCAGTGTTGCCTAAGAAAGAATCCAATATTCTCTTTGCTTCAGAAAGAAGAGTCTTGGTACCATGCAGATATGAACTTAAGTGCTTTCATTTGTTATTTGGGGAAAAGGGTAAATTACTGTTTAATGCAAGATGCCAAATCCTATTAATCAATAGTAAAATACCTTAATATTTTACTAAATGTTTTGCCAAAATCAAGAACATTATATTTTGTTTAGTTTTATGATTGTATACAAATCAACTCAGAACTAGAAGTACTCATCTTGTAAAAATGCACTCTTTTTGATGTTCCTTGGACAGGCCTCCTGCATGGCTTCCTTGTCCCCAGTACTCACTCATTAACTCTAATTCCTATTCCTACTATTCTCCTTATTTACTTTTTTGTAATGGCTGTTCCCACCCACTAGTTTTATCTACATTCTCCCTTAGGCTGACTCCATTACCCACATCCAGGAGCATAATCTAATCCCTTGATTGATATATAATACCCTAGAACTCAACTTCACCTCCTTCCTCATTTCTCGTCACTGATTAGAGAGTTGAGGTGGAGGTGGGGGTGCACTGGTGCCTCCCCTTCTGCACCTATGGGAACATGGGAAGTAGTAGGAAAGGCAGGATAACAAGAACACTGGATTTGGATTCAGAAGACCTGGCTTTGAATCCCAAGTCTTCCATTTATTATGTGACTTTGACCACTTGACCTTTCTGGCCCTCAGTTTACTTATCTGTAAAATGAGGGGATTGTATCCAGTAACCTCTAAAGGCCCCCTGTCTCTAATCTGATACATGTGCCTAAATCAGTATCGTGTGAGGATGTCCCTTTCAGACAAGTGGACCTGATCAAAGACAGTAAAGAGGGGCATCCACTGGGTACAATGCACACACACATGCAATATAAATCTTCAGGCATGTAAACACTATCCTTGGTCTTGGAATGTTTCCACAACCATGAGCATTTTAAAACCAACTGTATATAAAATACAAACCCTGAGTCATATGTGCAAAATTGTGGCATGGCTATGACTCAACTATATAAATAGTTGGTTTATAGATGTCATACAACTCTCTATATCTCTGGGTTTGCTAAAACATCACATATGATTTAATCTCTTGTTTAAGAAAAGACTTGGTGAATTTGTCATTAAAAAACAAAATGTCTCAAATCATTTAACCTTCTGGAAGATTCTCCAGCTGATAACATGGTGATGATGAGCCTTTTTCCATTTGGACCGTTTCTGTAGAATGAAAGCACATCCTATGAATCATCGTTCATTTCCTTGATTCTCCCTGACTTAATGTGTCTCATTTGGAGCCAGTGGCCTGTAGTCAGCTGCAGAGTCTGAAAGGCCTTGACCACTCAGAGGGTGGCACAGAAAAGCATTGTAACAAGGCTACTTAGAGAGTGTTGCTCTATTCCCAGGAGACCACCCAAAAGAACACATGGCCCCTGAATAATTAGACTCATTATATAATTTACTTTAATTTGTCTTTCTTTGGTTCCATCTTCATTGTCTACACAGAAAAAAAGAAGTGAAAAAAAAGAGCTGTTGAACGTCAGTGTCTTAATAGCTAAGTTGGCAGAACTTTTAATTCAGTAGCTTTAAAACCCTGACTTGTCAACAGCTAGAAAGATGGTGGGGAGGAAGTGACAAGAGAAGGAGGAAGAATGAGAAGGCTAGAGAGCAAAGTTATGTAGACTGTTACCTTCAGCACAGAAATGGAAGAAGGGAAAAAGGCAGACACCTATGAAAAATCTGATTCATGTCCATAATGTTTTCTTCTATTTTCCTCTTAAGTTTACTAACTTCTTTCACTATCTTTACAACTTTCATTTCCAGTTCTTGTGTGGATAAATCTCTTTATAAAATACCTATATACCTGCACTTCATCCCTTCCCTCTTTACAGGTTTCTGAAAATCTTCTAGCAATCAGAAGTAGACATTCCTTCAATAAATATTAGAGTGATTATTGAGTATTTACTATGTTTAGTATAATCATGCCAGATGATGAAGGTGTCTGTCCTCTAGGAACTAGAACAAGAAGGAGAAAAAAACACTAACACCCATGAACATTCGGTGTCTTTACATTATAGTGTTTAATTATACACCAAAATGAATAGTAGAGTAAGTTCATGAGATGTTGAGAAAATGAAGAGAACAATGGAGAATGGAGATTTCCTACAGGAGGAGTAACCAGAGTAGAATTGTAAAGGATGGGTAAAATTTGTATAGGAAGATGGGAAAAAAGGCATTTCAGATGGGGGAAACAAATTTCCACCTTTCTAGGCTTCTTCATCTGTGTAATGAACCATCACTGGGCTGTAGGGGTGGGGAACCTTCAGCCATGAGGCCACATGTGGCCTTCCAGGTCTTCAAGTGCAGCCCTTTGACTGAATCCAAACTTCACAGAACAAATCCCCTTAATAAAGGGATTTGTTCTATAAAACTTGGACTCCGTCAAATGGCCACACCCAAGGACCTAGAAAGCCATATGTGGCATGGAAGCCACAAGTTCCCCACCCCTGGTAGAGTATATGAGTACGGAAGGCCCTTCAAGCTTTGTGATCCTATGTCAAGAAGGAGTAATTGTGCATTTGGAACTTGGGAAGATAAAAACCTATTGTTAATAATGATACTCATCTACTCCCTTTTCTCTTCCTCCACATTCAGTCAGTCATCAAGTTCAGTTGATTCTACTTTCTCAATCTCTCTCCCATCCATTCCCCAACTTTTTTTTTTACCATTTTCTTCTTAATTTTCTATACCTCTATGGTTACTTACCCATCCTTTGACCCCTAAAACTGGATGTGATCTCTCTTACTTTTGAACTCCAACTGTAACTTATACTTCTGTTGATGGTACATATCATTGTAATACGTTATTGTTGTTGAGTTGTTTCGGTCATATCCAACTCTTCAAGACTCTATTTGGGGTTTTCTTCGCAAAGATACTGGAGTGGTTTCTCCAGCTCATTTTACTGAAGAGGAGCTGAGGCAAACAGGGGTAAGTAACTTGCCCAGGGTCATAACAGCGAGTATCTGAGGTCAGATTTGTACTCGGGAAGATGGGTCTTCTTGATTCCAGTCCCAGCACTCATCCACTGTGCCATGTAGCTGCCCAACATTGTAATATATGTTATGGTAATTTATATATATTTACCATCCCCTCAATTAAATTATAAATTCCAAGAGAGTCAGTAGATTTTATAATCTAAATTTCCATGAAGTGTTATGATCTGTCAACTTATGACTGTCCATATTGTGTATGGATGTCCTTTGCATACAAGTGGACCTGATTGGGGCATCCACTGAGTACAATGCACAAAAAGCAATAAGATTAGAAAGTTTTATCCATGTAAATCCCCAGTCACGTAAACACTGTCCTTGCTTTGGAATGTTTCCACAATCATGAGCATTTTTAAACCAACTGTATATAAACTGTATACAAACCCTGAGTCATATGTACAAAATTGTGGTAAGGCTATGACTCAGCCATATAAGTAGTTGGTTTCTAGTTGTCATATCCCATTAGATTGAATGCCTCTCGAGGGCAGCAGCTGCTTTTTGCCTCTTTTGGTATCCCCAGCACTTAGCATAGTGCCTGGCACATAGGCACTTAATAAATGTTTGCTGATTGGTCATGGCTTACTGTCATTATCCTCCCAGTAGATAGCCAGCTGGAGCGACTACCAGGCTACCACAACATATATTTCCAGGATAAAGACTGTGGACACTGAGCAGGAAGCATGGCTATTGCCAAGGTTCTTTGGTTCAGAGTCCTGGGTGCTCCCATCAGGGTCTGAGGGGAGATGGTGGTCAAGGCAGTGGTGGTTTGACTGTCCCACACTGCCTCTTGTCTCTCCTGCAATATGCTTTACTGCTTGGAATACTACAGAAATGGGAGCTTTTATCACTAGAATAGTAAAGCAATTATGACAACCGGGCCAAAATATTACAGAAAGTAAAAGAAAAGTGTACTAGTGGAGAGTGAGAATTGGCAGCCTAGAGTTTCCCAGATCTCTGAGGTAATATCCCTGAGGGAGCAATTTTATACTACAATTATTAGAAGAATGGATTATTAGCTGTTTCGATGATTTTAGACTATAGTTTTGCAATAAATTTGAGGGGAATTTATTTTAACAAACATAATTTAAAACATCAAAAGGGTTGTGATTTCATTACCGTGGCCAGTAGGTGGTACAGTGGATAGAGTGCTGGGCCTGAAGTTAGGAAGACTCATTTTCCTGAGTTCCAATCTGGCCTCAGACACTTCCTAGATGTGTAACCCTGAGCAAGTCACTTAACCCTGTTTGCCTCAGTTTCCTCATCTGTAAAATGAGCTGGAGAAGGAAATTGCAAACCACTTCATTATCTTTGCCAAGAAAACCCAAAATAGGGTCATGAAGAGGTAGGCATGACTGTAAAACAACTGAAACTATCTTCACTAACATGGATCATAACCCATCCATGCCTTATTTGTCATGGATCACAACCCATCCATGCCTTATTTGGTGTCATGAGATGTAGGACCAAAAATATTCTTCCCCTATCATTGAAACCTTATAAAGATCAATGTGACTGGGATAAGGATAAATGTAAAAGATGGTTTACTTGTGATGAGTCTCTCCACAAAATCAAACAGTGTGATGTATGTAGCACCATTCTCATTCTAGCATGGTAGGTCTTCCACAGCCATCTACAAGGCATTAGTGGAGATTCAATTAACATGGAACGTGGACATTTCATAAGGCTGATTGAGAAAACTTTTGCAGTGATGGGAAAAAGATAAAAGCATAAAATGACTTCATATTAAAACTATAACTTTTAATAGTAAAAACTTTCATTTCTATTTGCCCTGTAATGTGGCCAATGTTAAACCTTGTTCCCTCACCCCATTCTGCACTTTAAGTCATCTGTTTCTCCTGATCACAGAGCAGTCAACTGTCTCTTAAACTTTCTTATATTTCAGTTTCCACCTCAGTTTATGCCCCATCAAAGGAAAAAAAAGAAATTATCAACATTAGTTACTGGCAAAGGCACTCTCATCAAATAGCAGTTAGTCCTAAAAGCTGCAATTAGAGAGAGGGAGGACCTGTTACTGCATATAAATGTGCTATCTCCTCGGTGATGAATGCATAGCAGAAGTGAAAGGAGGAGGCATGAATTCTCTCTCCTTATTTAATCATTCAGATAAGGTGGCATTCATGTATTGAGGCAATAGTTTTGTGTAGAGTCCCAAAAATGATGTCAAGCACAGCAAATTTATTTCTCGTGTGGACAAATAATAAGAAATAAGCTTGGCTCTAGAGGTAGCATGGTAGACTGTATAGCTGGCCTTGGAGTAAGGAGGAGTTAAGCTCAAGTCCCACCTTGGACACATACTGGCTTTGTGACTTTAGGAAAATGACTTAACCTTTCAGGAATGTAGCCCAGATAGAAAAAACTCAGAAACAAAGGTCACTAAACTATATATACATAAGGATCTCTGTGGGTCACATATTGACTTAGAAAATTTCTTATTAATATTATCTTTGATTTATTGTATTTTTATTTATTTTGTTACATATTTCCCAATCACAGTTTAATCTGGTTCAGGTTTCACTTAGGAGTGTGGCCTGGGATGCATGTGTCCCACCACCATGTTTGATACCTCTGCTCCAGGCAACTAAGGTTTTAAGTTGCAGAAACGATGCCAGTTTTCATTGGTAGAAGGGATTTCTTCACCTGAGATTTCCTTTTACCCCAAAAATTGATCCAGTCCCTAATTCTAAACCTAGAAGGGGCAGATGAGGGGTAGGGGTAAGGCAAGTTAAATGCAGTGTTTTCAATTTGGTAAGGGAACTTGAAGACAAGGAAAATAATTTTTTGTTTGTTTTATATAATTGGAAAGCATCCCACCTTAGATAGGTCTGGGGCCATATAATGTTAATGGGATTTAAGATCTTCTCCGCCCATTATAGGCCTCATGTAGAGCCCATTAAGGGATGCTTGCTTGTAGGAAGGCTTTCACATCTTTTGCTAATTTCTAAGTAGGCACTGAGTCATGAGAGTTGTGATGCCTTCTGGCTCTGAGAAGTATATATATATATATATACACACTCTGAGTTGGTATTTTGCTTTGGGGGCTCACTTATGAGAAGGATCTTGTGATTCCCTGGTCAAGATTCTGAGTGGCCATACATTCACAGTTCCCTTACTGCTCAGATGTAAAGGCTCTCTCCATCCAGAGATGTATGTAAAGTATATAGTTGATTCAGTCAGTCAGAGCCCTCTCTGTTGGTCTTTATTTCTCTGCTTGTATTTTCTCTGAAGTTCAGGATGCTGACTTTTCCCCCTGAACTAGTGAATGTAATTTTAAAAAGATTGTTGACCCTTTTAACAGCTATCTTTCCTAGTAAAGCAGATCTAAGAAGCTGTGCTAACAGCCATCCTGGGTATACCCAGTGTGGTTGCTGCTACATACGGCATAGTCCACAGGATCTGAAAACTAAAAGGAAGATATGGGGGCTGGGATAAGCATCCATTGTTTCCCAGTAGTTTCCCAGTAGAAAAGCATCCCAGTTTTCCACCTACCATTAGTAAGTGGCTATGGTTCTGTGGAGCCCCAGGAGCAGCAGCATCCTGAGGGGAAATTGGGGAAGTAAAGAAGATATGGTTTCAGGAAAAGGCCATTAAATGTGTCAATTTAGAAATCATTGGTAACTTTGGAAACAGTAGTTTCATTGAATGGAAAGATCTTCAATAGGATAAAAAAAAAAAAGAGGACTTGAGAAAAGAGGACCATTTAGAGATGAACTGCTTTACTAAGAGGTCAAGATGTAAAAGGGAAGAGATCATAGTACAGGAGTGATGGCCTGGGAAAGAACTGAGAGGTAGAAGAATCTGAGGTAACAATGAGGAGAAAGAACAGGATTAGGGGAGACAAAAAAGAGGAAGAGGTAGAATAATAAATTGTTTTCCAGAATAGTTGTGTCCATTCGTTACTCAACCTTAGTTGAGTACATCATTAAGTACAAAGTTAGTACATCATTAAGTGTTTTCCCACAGTCCCTCTGGCATTTTTTGTTTCTCTTTTTTAATCTTCTTTGCCAACCTGATGAGTATTGATATTGAGCTTCAGAATTGCTTTCACTTGCACTTCTCTAATTGTCACTGATTTGGAGCATTTTTTTCCCCATATGGCTACAGATTTCCTAGGTTTCTTTCATTGAGAAACCTATTTAAATCCTTAAACTATTTATCAATTAGAGAAAAGCTCTTAATCTTTTAAGTTTAATTTAGTTCTTTCATGTTCTGGAAATGAAACCTTTGTGAAAGAAACTTGTTGCAAAGATTATTGTTGTCCCAGTTAAGTGCTTCACTTCTAATTTGAGCTTTATTGGGTTTATTTCTGTAAAATGTCTGAAATTTTATGTAATCAAAATTTGTCATTTTATCTTTTGTAACCTGTTCCATCTCTTCTTTTGTCGTGGACTCTTCATCTATCCCTAGATCTGAAGGGTAATTTCTTCTTTGTATAATTTGTTTATTATTAGTGTATATTCATTTAAAATTTACCTGGTGAAAAATGAAGGTTTCATTTTCCTCATTGGTAGGAGATAGGATTTTGATTATCTTTCTCTTTTTTTAGTTAGATTTTATTTTATTTTTAGTTTACATCATTCATTTCCACGAGTTACAAATTTTCTCCTCATTTTTCCTCTACTCACCACCCCAAAACAGGGATTCCACTGAATATCACCACCCCCAATCTGCTCTTTCCTATATCCTCCCCCATCCCCCCTCTGATTTTCCAGTAGGTCATGGTGGATCTCTATGCCCAAGTGCCTGTATATGTTATTTCCCAGTTGCATGTAAAAAAAAAAATACATATATATATAATTTTTTTAAGCATTTGATTTTAAAACTTTTAATTCCAGATTCTTTCCCTTTCTCCCTCATCGCCCACCCTTACTGGGAAGATAAGCAATTCAATATAGGTTGTACATGTGTAGCTATGCAAAACATTTCCATAGTGAATATATTGTGAAAGACTGACTATATTTCCATCCTATCCCACCCCCCACTTGTTCTATTCTCTACTTTGATCCTGTCCCTGTTCAAAAGTGGGTGCTTCCAACTTCCCTTCCCCCAACCTGCACTCCCTTCTATCATCCCCCCCTCTCATCACTTTCCCCCCTACTCTCCTGAAGGGTCAGATTCCCTATTTAATTTGTATGTCATTCTCTCCCTAAGCCAAATTCTATGAGAGTAAGGTTGACTCATTCTGTTTTGCCTTCCTATTCTTCCCCTCCATTGTAACAGTCTTCCCTTGCCTCTTCTATATGAGATAGGTTACCCCATTCTCTCTCTCCCCATATCCTCTCATTATATTCCTCTCTCACCTCTCAATTTCACCTTTTAAGTATCATCCCTTCCTATTCATTTGGTCCTGTGCCCTCTATCTATGTATACCTGTACACATATATACACACAGTCGCATATGTATTCATATGCCCATATACCCTCCTATATAGACATATATATGTATGAATACATACATACATACATATATATATATATGTTTCTATTCCCTTCAACTATTCTCATACTGAGAAAAGTTTCATAAGTTACAATTATCATTTTTCCATGTAGGAATGTAAATAATTCAGCTTTGATAATTTCCTTATGATTTCTTTTCTCTGTTTAGCTTCTCATATTTCTCTTGCTTCTTGTATCTGAATGTCAAATTTTCTATTCAACTCTGGTTTTTTTCATCATGAATGCTTGAAAGTCCTCTATTCCATTGAATGACCATATTTTCCCCTAAAACATTATGCTCAGTTTTGTTGGGTAGGTGATTCTTGGTTTTAATGCCAGCTCCTTTGACCTTAGGAATATCATATTCCAAGCCCTTTGATCCCTTAATTTAGGAGCTACTAGGTCTTCTGTTATCCTGACTGTGTTTCCACAATACTAAAATTGTTTCAGGGTGGAGTCAAGATGGCAGAATAGAAGCAGAACCTCCCTGCTGCTCCAACTTCCACCTTCCCCAATCCATGTAAAAAGGGGGCTCTAAACAAACTTTGGAGCTGCAGAACCCACAAAATGACACAGAGAAGCTAACCTCCCACTGAGGACAGCTCAGCAGGCAGGCAGGAATCAGCCATCACAGTGCTCTGGGAGCCGAGTCCAGCCCCATGCCAAGGCTTTAGCCCCAGGGCAGGCCTGACCAGCCACTGGCCAGAGGGACTCCAGATCAGCAGCAGCTGTGGCTGTTTCCAGAATTATCAACACATAGATGCAAAGGACAAAGTGAGAAGTCAGTGCAGTCTGGACTTTGGCACCCAGCAAGTGGGAGTGCGTGGCTTCTTGAAAGAATCCACCAATCACCTCCTGAAAAAGATCCCAAAAAGAAAACTCCTAGAAATATTATAGCCAAGTTCCGGAATTCCCAGATCAAGGAGAGAATATTACAAGCAGCCAGGAAAAAACAATTTGAATATTGTGGAAACACGATCAGGGTAACCCAGGATCTGGCAGCTTCTAAACTGAGGGATGGAAGGGCTTGGAATATGATATTCTGGAGAGCAAAGGAGCTGGGATTAAAACCAAGAGTCACCTACCCAGCAAAACTGAGTACCATGTTTCAGGGGAAAATATGGTCATTCAGTGGAATAGAGGAATTCCAAGCATTCTTGCTGAAAAACAAAAACAGAGTTGAATAGAAAATTTGACATTCAGATACAAAAAGCAAGAGAAGCATGAGAAGGTAAACAGGGAAAAGAAATCATAAAGAACTTATCAAAGTTGAACTATTAACATTCCTACATGGAAAAACAATAATTGTAACTTATGAAACTTTTCTCAGTAGTTGAAGGGAATAGAAATATATATATGGCTATATGGGCATATGAATACAGATGTGAATGTGTGTATATATGTTTACAAGTATACATAGATAGAGGGCACAGGACCAATTTAACAGGAAGGGATGATACTTAAAAGGTGAAATTAAGAAGTGAGAGAGGCATTTAATGAGAGGAGATGGGGAGAGAGAGAATGGGGTAAACTGTCTCATATAGAAGAGACAAGAGGAAATGGTTACAATGGAGGGAAAGAATAGGAAGGCAAAAGGGAACGGGTCAACCTTATTCCCATTGAATTTGGCTTGAGAAGGGAATGAAATACACACTAAATAAGGTATCTCACCCTCCAGGAAAGTAGGGGGGAAGGGGATAGAGAGGGGATGATGGAAGGGAGGGCAGGCTGGGGGGGCGAGGGAAGTTGGAAGCACCCACTTTTGAAAAGGGACAGGATCAAAGTAGAGAATAGAACAAGTGGGGGTGGGATAAGAGGGAGGGAAATATAGTCAGTCTTTTACAATATATCTACTATGTTATTGTTTTGCATTAGCCACCTATGTACAACCTATACTGAGCTGCTTATCTTCCCAGTAAGGGTGGGTGACAAGGGAGGAACGGAATGAATCTGGAATTAAAAGTTTTAAAATCAAATACTCAAATATGTATACATATATCTATATACATATATCTATATTCTGTTATTAATACTATTTTACATGTAATTGGGAAATAAGATATACAGGCACTGGGGCATAGAGTTCCACTGGAAAACTCGAAAGGGGTATGGAAGAAAATATGGGAGAGAGCAGATTGGAGGAGGGGATGTCCTGTGGGACTGCTATTTTGGGGCAGTGGGTAGGGGGAAAATGGGGAGAAAATTTGTAACTCAAAATCTGGCAGAAATGAATGATGTAAATCAGAAGTTAATGAAGCATTTGAAAAAAAAATTTAAAAAAGAAAAGAAATCTGAAAAAATATACTCAAATCTTTTCTTCCTGACTGCTTGTACTATTTTCTCCTTGATCTGGGAACTCCAGAACCTGGCTATAATATTCCTAGGAGTTTTCTTTTTGGGATCATTTTCAGGAGGTGATTGGTGGATTCTTTCAGCCTCTATTTTGCACTCTAGTTCTAAAATATCAGGGCAATTTTACTTGAGAATTTCTTGGAGGATGATTTCTAGGTTATTTTTTTGATATGGCATTCAGGTAGACCAATAATTTTTTAATTACCTCTCCTGGATCTATTTTCCAGGTCAGTGGTTTTTCCAATGAGATATTTCACATTTTTTTCTATTTTTTTTTTCATTTGTTTGGATCTTGATCTCTCATAAAAATCACTTTTTAGCTTCCATTTGCTCCAATCTAATTCTTTTTTTTTTTTTTTTTTTTGCTTTTTGGAGGGGGGAGGATAGGGCAATTGGGGTTAAGTGACTTGCCCAAGGTCACACAGCTGGTTTTATGTGTGCGTGTGTGTGTGTGTGTGTTTGTGTGTGTGTTGTGTCTGAGGCCGATTTGAACTCAGATCCTCCTGACTCCAGGGCAGGTGCTCTATTCACTTCACCACCTAGCCACCTCCTCCAATCTAATTCTAAAAGAATGATTCTCTTCAGTGAACTTTTGAGATTCTTTTTCCATCTGGCAAATTCAGCTTTTTAAGGCATTCTTCTCCTCATTGGCTTTTTGAGCCTCTTTTGCCATTTGAGTTAATCTGTTTTTTAAGGGGCAGCCAGGTGGCTCAGTGAGTAAGAGCACCAGCTCCAGTGTCGGGGTGACCTGCGGATCAAATCCGGGCTCAGATACTTAGCACCACACCCAGAAATAACTGGCCGTGTAACCTTGAGCAAGTTAATTAACCCCGATTGCTTTAAAAAACAAATCTGTTTTTTAAGGTGTTATTTTCTTCAGTCAAGTTGTTGACTCTCATTTCGTAATTTTCTTGCATTGTTCTCATTTCTCTTCCTAATTTTTCCTCCACTTCTCTTATTTGGTTTTCAAAATCCTTCTTAAGCTCTTCTAAGGCCTGTAATTAGCTCATATTTTTCTTGGAAGCTTTTGGTGCAGGAGTTCTGACTTTGCTGTCTTCCTCCTGTTCCATGCTTTGATCCTTTTTGTCCCCAAAATAGGACTGTAAAGTTGGATTGCTGAGCTTGCTTTGCTTCCTTTGCTTGCTCATGCTGCCACTCAATTACTTGACTTTTGAGCTTTTGCCATAGTAGAACTCTGCTACCATTGTGGAGAGCTTTGTCCCAATTGCTGGGGTTTTCTCAGCTGCTGTAGCTATTAGTAGGCTGCCCTGTCTGAAGCCTCCACATGCTCTGGCAAAATGGTCATGCACCCCAGGACCTCCACCCTAGATAGTAATCCAGATCCAAGCAGGTTAAAGCAAGAATGATTACCCCTCAGACTGGTTGCTTGGTCCCCCTACAATCTGCAGGCCAGGAGCTGAAGCTGCCATGTGGCACAGCCATGGAGCCTCAGCTGCTTCTTGCCCCGAGGGCAAATGCCAGACCACACTCCCAAACTCCCTATTCCCACAAAGTCTACACTGACCTCTCAATTTTTTCTTGGCATCTATGGGTTGATAATTCTGGAAACTACCACAGCTGCTAGTGATCTGAAGCCCCTCCAGCTGGTGGCTGGTTGTGGCTGCCCTAAGGCTAAAACCTCTGGCTCCCACAGGGCTGGAGTTGGCTCCCAGAGTGCTGCACTGGCCCCTTCCTGTCGGCCTGCCAGGCTGTCTTCAGTGGGAGGTTAGTATCTCTCTGTCATTTTGTGGTTCTGTAGCTCCAAAGTTTGTTTAGAGTCATTTTTACATGAATTGGAGGAGGTGGAAGTGGGAGCTGCAAGGAAGTCTTGTTTCTACTCTGCCATCTTGGCTCTTCCCCAACTATATTATCTTAAAAAAAATTATATTACTAGAATTCATCCCAGGATCCTTTCCACCTCCCTTCTACTCCTAAGACTTTTCCCATGTAACAATATTTTTTTTAAAAGAGAGAGAAGAAAAAAATTAGCAAATCCATCTAACACATAGAAAAGTCTGAAAATATATGTAGTGTACTATAGTTGTAACCTTCCCATCTTTTCAAGGGAGTACAATGGAAGTGTTTTCAAATTTTGTTCTTTTGGGACCATAGTCATTCTTTGAAATTTTGAAACACTCACTATTGTTTGTTTTGTGGTTATTCTGTCCATTTATGTTTTTGAAATCATTTGTGTACATTAGTCTCTTGACTGTGATTATTTTACTCTGCATTAGATTAGTGTAAAAATGTCCAAGTTTCTCTATATTCATCATATTTATCATTTCTTATAGTCCATGATTTGTTTAGCCACTCCCCAACTGATAATTATTTCATTTCCAATTCTTTGCTACCACAAAAAGTGCTACAATGAATATTTTAGTGTATAGGGACATTTTTTCTTATCATTATTCTTCTTGAGGTAAAAATCTAGCAGTAAGGTCTCCAGATCAAAGGACATGGATATTTAATAACTTTTTTTGCATATTCCACATTGCATTCCAAAACAGTTGAACTAATTCATAACTCCACCAACAATGAACTAACATGCCTATGTTTCCACAGTCCCTCTAACATTACTATTCTCATCTTTTTTCTTCATGACTAATTTGTTAGATCTAAGGTACAACAAAAATGATGATATATTGTTTCATCATTATAATTTTCTTTTGTCATAATTTTTTCTATGATTTGTTCTTTGACCCTACTCTTTAATTGGTCTACATTATCTAAGGCCACTTGTGACTCTAACATTCCAAGATCTCTCATTACTATTTTTTCCTTTATAAAAAAACAGTCCAAATAGGATTTATATTTGAACATAATGTACATCTTGACAGTCAAATTATTTTAATGAAGTGATAACAACCATTTCTCAGGAAGACCTGTAGTACATTTTTTAAATGATTTATTAAAAACTTAATATTACACATCAGTACAGCCAATTAAACTTACTTTGCAACTATTTACATTTAAATAAATTAATTTCAACACAGAAAATGTCATAACAACTACCCAATCACTCCCTCTCAGTCACCATTTGGATTCTTTGTTTATCCATTCATTCCAAATTAACTTTTCTTCTTATATGGTCATAGTTAATGAGTTTCCTATTCTTCTGGTTCACTGGTTTCTTTACTTTGCATTATTTCCTAAAGGTCTTTCCATAGTTTTTATATTTCTCATATTTTACTGTTTGAATTACATTATAATATTCCATTATATTCATCTACCACAATTTATTTAACCATTCCCCTTTGTTGGGCTTTTAAGTCATTTCTAATTCTTGACATTTAGAAATAATGTTATTATAAAAATCTTTTCACCACTGGTATCAATCTACTTACTCTACTGCAAATTAGTTAGAAGAATCAACTTTACCCAGCTCATTCTAAGTCCATCCCCATTTTACCAGGTACCACTTGTTGACCTCAGGAAAGCCTTTTAGATTCCGTGAGCTTCCTTGCTTTCTTCATCTGTAACATGAGGTGGTAGGGTTAGAGTACTCAAAAGGCCCTTTCAAGTCCACAGTCTTAAATGATTTTCCTATGGCTGATAAATGTATGAAGTGGGATATGAACCCAAGGCTCAGAACTCCAACCTCGGCCCTTAATCCACTATGCCTCATTGCATTTAGGAAGAAAGAAGGGTGTAGACTTGAAGATGGTTAAGAGAGAAGAGAAACCATAAATAAAAGATGGAAGATATGCAACTGAAATTTTTTAGCCTAAAGAACCTTGAAGTGATTTCCTAATGAACTCATTGAAGCCAGCACCATTTCCTATACTTCTATTGCTTTCTCCCCCATAGCAACCAGCAATGTGCTGAGTGCAAAACAAGTCCTCAATAAATCACTGATGAATTGAATTGATCAAAAGGCTGTTAATTCATCTCTCTTCACAACTGTGAGGAATTAGAGCATTTCTCCACAGAAACCACTGAGTCATCTAAACTAAATAGGAATAATTAGTACCAAAGAGAATGATTGTGAAAGAAAATAAATTAATGGAGAAACAATATCAGTCTCTTCTTTTTCTATGCTTTTTTCCTTAAAGCCACCTATTCAGACTCAACCTTATCATGTAAAAAATGCCTCATTTTCATCTCTGCTCCATTGAAAAAGTTAAATTAAATAAATTTTATAATAGTAACTCATATTTATATAGGACTTTATGGTTTACAAAGCATTATAACTCATCTCAGTGGATCCCAAAGTAACTCTAAAAGGTAAATAGTGAAAATACTATTATTCTCATTTTATAGATAAGAAAACTGAGACCCATAGGGGTTAAGCAACTTACCTAATGTCAAATAGCCAGTATCTTTCAGAAATAGGACTTGAACCCACATCCTCTGATCCTCCCCCTCACCTCAACCTCAAATTTTTCCTATTCTACTATGCTAGTTCCAGTATCCAACACAAATCAAGGTTTTGGTTTGATTTTTTACCATTTTTTCCTTCTTCATAGTCTGTCCCCCTGAGATGCTTACAAGTGAGTACTTGTCCAAACTATCTTAAATTAGAGGGCAGATTTATAGTATATGTAAAATTTCTACCTCAGGCCTTTCCGACCTTTCACTCTGCCTCAGAGGGGTGGTCTTTGAAGCTCTAGGAATGGGAAACTAGAAGTCAAGGTGGAGGAGAAAGCTGTGGTTAGCAGTAATAGGATGCAGAGAAGGAATATTCATTTTTCTTAGAAAGAAAGTAAGGATCTTTGTTAGGAAAAGTATTGTCTAGCAATAAAGATAGGGCATTTCATAAATTTTATTGTAATTTTAATCCATTAAGGTTTAAGCTAAATTGCATGCATTAACATTTTAGTTTTAATAACTTTAAACTACACTAAGATTTTTGGGACAGCCTGTATTTGATGCTGACTAGTGCCATTAAACAAAAATTTTGATAGCGTTGTATCTTACTTTGTTAGTTTTTAAACTAACTTGTCACATTTAATTAGAGTATTACCTGCCTAAAGACTCTGAAAGTCAGGCTCTCAAGAAGGTAATTCTGCCACTTCAAGGCTATAAGTTGGGGAAAATAAATAGAAGTTACATGATATAATAGAAAGTGTATTGAATTAAGAAGACATTAGACTGTAGTCCCAGATCTCTCACTTATCAACTTCCAGACCTTGGGTAAGTCACTTAACCTCTAAGCCTCAGTTTTCCCATCAGTAAATCATAAGGGTTGGACTAGATAATTTCTCCGCCTATTTCCTACTCTTAAGTTCATCTCACTAAAAGACAAAATTGTCATAGGTTTTATAGAGTTATAAACATGACAAAAGATGCACTAATATAACTTCCTGTTCCATCATATTTATTTCAAAAGAAGTTAAGTTACTACCACTAAACTACCACTAAACTAATGATCTTAGGTTGTGTAAAGCGAAGCACGAGCAGCTTTCCAGAAGACTGCTGCTGTGAACAGCTTCAAGATGCTGATTACATAGTATAGTGAACCCTCTATTTAATCAATAATAAATTAAACCAAAACATTCACAGAAATCAAAGTACAGCATTCACAATGTGAATGTGACATAACAACTTATCACTAAAATGGCCACATAATTTTCACCAAAGTGGGCACATAGTTTTAAACAAAGTACAATCATTTAGTAACTTAATAACTTAGTAAGTCCTTAATTCAATCATCCTTAAGAAGGCTTGCCTCCTTAAGGGACACAAAGTACAATCATTCACTAAGTCCTTAATTCAGTCATCCTTAAGGAGGCTTGTCTCCTTAATGGACACAAAGTACAAAGATCAAAGTTCTCTACCCCTAAGTCACAGTAAGTCATAATCTTCTCAGTCAGCATCAGGCACCCAAGAAGAGACCTTTTCATCTTGACTTGAGGCAGGCTCTCAGCTTCCATGGTTCCTCTTCCATGGTCACAGCTCCTGCCCAAATCTACACAACTGTCGTATGGGTTCAAAGGCAGGCAGCTCCCAGTTCCTTGTCCAGCTCCTTGTCCAGTTCTTCATCTAGTTCTTCATCCAGTTCCCATTCCACACTGAAGTTCACAGTGTCCAGTCCACCTCAAGTCCTTCACTGTTCCTGTTTCTGGGAAGACAAAGCTTAACAGAGCCACAGTAATATTCATACACATTGCTGGCCTCATCATCAATTCACTATCTGCCTGTGAAATCAACAGAGACCCACAAACAGGGTCCAAGAGATCAACACAAATCATCAACATAGAAATCAACAGAGACCCACCAACAAGGTCTGAGAACTCAACACAAATCATCAATACAATCCCAGGACCTCCGAATCCCTCCTCCAGGACTTCTGTGAACAGACAACCAGAAAATCCTCTTTCAGGGCTTCCAGTAAGTCCCCCGAGGGTTTCTGTAGAAAGTATCACAAACAAACATCAAAACAGACAAACATAGAGTGCCAGGATACCACAAGTTTTCTCCTTCTCCACCACAAGAGCTCCCTTCTCAGTTCTGCTCAGTTCTCAGCTCTTCTCAGTTCTTAGTTCTGCCACCACAAGTTTTGTTTTTAATTCTGCTCTCTTCAGCCTGAACCTCTCTTTATATGTGACCATTAACTCCCCTTCCTGTTGCATCAGCAATAGTAGTGCACAGGTTCTAGGGTTCACAAGTTCTGCTTCTCAAGAAGAAACTTGAACTGAAACAAGATGTCAACTAAATAGCTGAAACAAGGTGTTAACTACTTCAATACTTGCCATTGCTCTGAAACAAATACGTATTGAAATAATCATGTAGACTAGATTCCACTAGCCATATAGGCAGTGAATGCCAACTTGGTAGTTCCAGTAAACACCAATCATCAATTAACAACTCCTCTGTATATCAACAAGCATTTATTAAGTGCTGGTTGTATGCTAGGCTACTTAGGGAATAAAAATGCAAAGAAATAAAATAGTGATATGTACATTTATGTATATATGTATGTGTTGTTAGATGTGTGTGTATATATGTAGATGTGTATGTATAGATATAGATCATTAAGGAAAACAAGGAAGGAGGAGAGTATCTAGAAAGCTTATCCAGGAAGTGTGTTGTCTTTCAACATGCATTTTACCACATCCTAAGCCCTAGTGGTTTGGGTCAGGACCAGGAGTGTCCTAGAAACTTTGCTGCCAATGGGAATCATTTCCCTATCTGAGGGACTTCAGGGAACAGCAGACAGTTCCTATGTTTCTCTTTCAGGGGGAATAGGAAAGACCTCTTGCAGAAGGTAGGATCTGAGCAGGGAAGTCAAAAGGCAAAGATAGTTGGAAGGAAGGAAAATAACACTCCAGGCATTCAGAACACTTGGTGAGAAGGCAAAGGCTTTGAGAGATGGTCTCCAGTGTGAGGAATAGCAAGGTGTCCAGTGACACTGGATCTTAGAGTATGTAGGGGAAGTAAAGTATAAAAAGGCAGGACAGTTAGGAAGGAGCCAAGGAGTGAAGAGATTTAAAAGGCAAGCAGAGGATTTTATATTTGATCTCAGAGGTAACAGGAAACCACTAAGCTTAAGTAGGCACAGCCAGGTGGTATAATAGATAGAGTGCCTAGTCTGGAATCAGGAAAACTCATCTTCCTGAGTTCATATATGGCCTCAGACACTTACTAGCTGTGTGATCCTGGGCAGGTTACTTAATCCTATTTGCCTTAGTTTCCTCATCTGTAAAATGAGATGGAGAATGAAAGGACAAACCACTCCAGTATTTTTGCCAAGAAAATCCCAAATAGGGTCATGAAAAGTCATACACAACTGAAAAACAACAGGCTTAAGCAGAGAAGTGACATCATCAGACCAGCCCTTGGAAGATCACTTTGGCAGCTGAGATCACTTTGGGTTGAAGTAGGGAGAGAGAAATGCTAATACTGTCTAAGATTGTCTTCCCTTTAGACTGTATATACATAGTTGTTTGCATGTTGTCTCCCCCATTAGACTGAAACATCTTTGAGGGCAAGATCTGTTTTTACATTTCCTTATATCCCCAGAGCTTAGTGTAGGGCCTGACACATAGCAAACACTTATAAATAAATGCTTGTGGACTGATTTGAAAGTTCCAAATGCCTCAATGGTAATTACTGGAGGTCTTCCTTAGGATAGCCTGACATTTTTAAATTCTTTGATTTGCATCAAATTATTTGTAAAAGTAAAGTGGGAGACAGTTTGTCATACATTTTGCTAGGCATTTTCCTGTTGTAGGATTGTTCAGGTAAATGACTTCTCAAAAATGTATCAAAAACATATTCCAAATAAATCCATTTTTTTAAATTGTTAATTTGAAGTATATATATGTTTCTTAAGTATGAAATAATCAGTAATAACTCAGTTTTATGTAACATTTAGGGTTTGCAAATGTTTCTTTGCAGTCACTCTATAAGATAGATATGAAAAGTGTCTTATTATATCTGTTTCACAAATGAGAGAATGGTGACTCAGAAAGGTTGAATGATGACCCAGGTAATATAACTAAAAAGTGTCAGAACCAGGACTGAGATCTGAGTCTCCTGACTCCAAGGTCTAAGCTTGTTTCCACTATACCACACTCTAATTAATTGGTTATTGGTTAATTCTAAAATCATTTGTAGAATTGGGCTTAATAATAGTCATAGTTAATTTAATATTTCACATTTGTATGATGTTTTAAGAAGTACAAAGGACCTACTTCATCACCACTCAGATAAAAAAAAACCCTCATATTTGAAAAAGTCTTCAAAACCTAATTATTCACATCAACATAATAGTGTCTAACAGGTTGATTTGTTTCCCAGGGACTAAAGTGTTTATATTCCACAAATGATTATATTTAAAGCAATTATTTAATTAAGTCAGTGTCAGAGGGAAGAAAGGGCACAAATGACATGTACTACTTGGGAACCATGTTCCCAGGGGCCAGTGATCTTCCTCAAATGTGGATTTGACCATGTACTCCTTACTCAGTAAGCCCCAGTGACTCTCTTTTACCTCTAGACTAAAATATAACCTCCTCTGTTAACCTTTTAATGTCCTTCACAATGCAGCATTAACCTATCTCTCCAACATCATTATATGCTGCTCTAAAATATAGCCAAACTAGCCTTTTCTGTATTTATCACCAATGACTCCATCTCCAATTCCATTCTTTTACACTAGCCATATTTCATGCCTGGAATGTACTCTTTCCTTACCTCTACTTCATAAGATCTCTCATTTCCTTCAAGAAATAGCTAAAGCATTATAAAGCCAAGCACGAGCAGCTTTCCAGAGCACTGCTGCTGTGAACAGCTTCAAGGTTCTGATTACACAGTATAGTGAACTCTCTATTCAGTAACAAACTAAGACAAAATATTCACAGAAATCACAACACATCATTCACAATTTTATGGCATACCAACTTATCATTAAATGGCCACATAAGTGATCCAAAGTGGTCACATAGTTTTAAGTAAAATATAACATTCATTTAGTAACACAATCATTTAGCAAGTACTTAATTCATTCATCCTTAAGGAGGCTTGCCTCCTTAATTGACACAAAGTACAAAGGTCAAAGTCCTCCACCCCTAGGTCACATTGTCTTAATCTCTTCAATCAAAAAAGTCCTCTTTCTTCTTAATTGGAGAAGTCCTTAATTCAATCATCTAAATATAAAGGTCAGAGTTCTCCACCCCTAGGACACAGTAAGTCATGATTTCTCAGTTTGCATTAAATACCCAAGGAGAGGTCTTTTTATCCTGACTCAAGGCAGGCTCTCAGCTTCCATGGTTCCTCCTCCATGGTCCCAGCTCCTGCCCGAATCTATCCAGCTGCCACCTGGATTCAAAGGCAGACAGCTCTTAGTTCTTTGTCCAGCTTCTTGCACAATTACTGTTCCATATTGAAGCTCACAGTGTCTGACTGACTTCAAGTCCTTCACAATTTCTGTTCCTGGGAAGACAAAACTTAACAATGCAATAATAACATTCATGAACATTGCTGGCATCCTCATCAACTCACTTTCTGCCTGTGAAATCAACATAGACCCACCAACAAAGTCTGAGGAATCAATACAAATCATCAGTATAGTCCCTGAACCTCTGAAATCATCAGCAAGATACTCCTCCAGGATTTCTGTAAACATACAAGAAAATCCTCTTTCAGGGCTTCTGAACCAGCAGCAAGGTCCTAGCACCATCCTCTATCAGCAGACAAATCTGACAAAGTAACATCAAAACAGAGTGACAAGGTACCAATACCACAGCCATACCTCCTCCCAGTTTTCCTTTCTTCTCATTTCTCAGTTCAGTACTCAGGTCTCATTTCTCTTCTCAGTTCTTCTCAGTTCTCAGTTCTCTTTTCTCTCTCCAGCAGTAGCAGCCCAGCCTCCAGATGCATGCTCCCAGCAATTCTGGCTCTCTAGCTTGGGCTTTTCTTTGTATATGGTATTAGCTCATCCCTGTCCTGCCCCTTCCTGTTACATCAGTAAGTTCATCCCACTGTTGGATTCACAAGTCCTGGGTCTTAATACTTGACACAATTATGAACTTGAAACTAAGTGCTAAATACCTATTTGATTGCAAATACAAGGGGCAGGGAAGATCTTCAAATTCCCATTACCATTATAAGCATCAACTCTATATCATCTTTCCTCATCCTCCCAATTGCAAGTGCTTTCTCTCCCTATATTGTATTTAGCTATATTAAATGCATTTTTATTTATTCTGTACATAGCCTGTATATTTATTTTGTACACATTTCAACTTGTACATATTGGCCAATAGAACATAAGATGAACACCTGGCCATGTAACCTTGAGCAAGTTACTTAACCCCAATTGTTTAGGGGCAGCCAGGTAGCTCAGCGAGTAAGAGCACCGGCTCCAGTGTTGGGATGACCTGGATCAAATCCGGTCTCAGATACTTAGCACCACACCCAGAAATAACTGGCCGTGTAACCTTGAGCAAGTTACTTAACCCCGACTGCTTTAAAAAAAATTAAATAAAAAAAGAACATAAGATACTTGAGAGGAGGAAGAAGAGTAAAAAGGTAGTCAAAAGTAGTAATAATAATAATTGTTATAAGTTTTTATAAATAGTAAGATCTCATTTGTCAACAGTTCTCAGTCTTTTTGAGTTTCACTATATCCTTTAGTTGCTCAGTCAGTCATTCAAAGAGCAAATAACTGAAAGGTTGGAGGTTCTTCATTTCTAGGTGTCAAGATCACTTTACAATGTTACCCCAGAATCAGTCTATCCCAGACCATATACATTCGTGCTTCTACTTCTAAAAAACAGGAATCTGAAAGGCTCTTCAAAATTTACTACTTAGGACTAAATTACTACTAAAATTTAGCAGTAGAGATGAAATCTCTTTTTAAAGGAAAATTGAAATAGAATTTTGTAAATGTTGCTCTAACTGTGTTATTTGTGGGTGAGTTTAATAATAGCCTGCTTTGCATATCCTTGTTTTCTTTTAAAAAATAGTTTTTGGCAAACAGAACACAGTAGGACCATTTTCAAAACATTGCTGCAGACAGTCCTAGAACCATAACCACAGCATGGTATTTGGGACATTTCCCCACTTAGGGATGTACAGACCTCAGTTCAAAATTCCCTCTTCCCACTCTTCTTATGTGCCTCCATAAGTATTCCATTGTCCCATTAGTGCAAAAGGTGTGCAGAGGAATCTGACTCCGATTCCTTGTTTGGCCTGAAATACAACTACCATCAATAAAAGTCTGAAATTGTCATATTCCCTGATCCCAGTAACAGGTTCAACTGTTGTTGTTATTGTTTTCAAAATAGACTTTAAAATCTAATGACAGTGGTTTCAAATCACTAAAAAAGGAAAAAATAAAATAATAGTTGAAAGCAGAGAAGAAATGCATTTCTGGCTTCTCTACTTATTATTATCTAAATGAAAGTTTTGGGTTTTGTTTTGCTTTTGTTTGTTTTTTTTACCTTATGCTCTTATTATATAGTGTGTGTGTGTGTGTGTGTGTGTGTGTGTGTGTGTTGGTTCACTTCCCACTGGTATTAACAGCATAGGTCCTTGGACAATAGTGAGCACTGAGTGAATGCTTGTTGACTGGCTGAGTGACTTACTTCTCCCCTTGAGGTTCTAAAGATAATCCTGCAGGATTGGGAGAGGAGTGTTCTTGTGTTGCTGTTTGCTAGTCTCTGTCTGGTGTTCTCTCCATTAATTAGTAAGTCTGTATTAATTAGCTCCTTAAGGGGGGTATTTAATAGGTGGGGGGGCTTAAGTTTCTTAAAATT
Organism: Petaurus breviceps papuanus; assembly: GCF_028583685.1. Taxonomy (NCBI): domain Eukaryota; kingdom Metazoa; phylum Chordata; class Mammalia; order Diprotodontia; family Petauridae; genus Petaurus; species Petaurus breviceps. The sequence goes on along the minus strand of NW_027186296.1, from coordinate 18,034,541 downwards.
CCCCCCAAAGTCAACTGATACCTTCTCCTGCAATTACCTGTGGGATCTGTGAGAAAGAAAACTTGGAGATTACATGTGGCAAAAAGGATGCCACAACTCCTAGTCATCAGTTCTTTTCTCCTTTCATGAAGTCCTCATGAATTCCCTTATTGAGAACTGAGCCTTCCTTTCCTTGTGTGTAGTTTGTCCTCAGTTGTTCTCTAAACTTCCCATAAAGGAACTGCCATCAGCCACTAATGAAATTCAGTAATTGCCTTATTTGATTAGTCATATTCCACATTTACCCTTATACTAGGTATTTTTGGAGAATACTAGTTTTATTATTCAATTACTATACTGTACATATGCTTATGAAAACTAGGCTAAGGTAGTATTGTCTATCTTCGCTGGATAAGAATTATTTGTAACTAGCTTATCAATTTGTTCATAATGGAGCACTTCAGAAGCCTTCCTGTATGATTGAAAAGTTTGTTTTTTCCTGTATTTTAAACATTCTTCAGGAGATATTGTTTATGCTATTACTTGACATGATCATTGATGTTTTGAGTTTATTTAGGGTTATTTCAAAGTCTTCGAAGTTTCCATCCAACCTCTCTCCAAATAAATACAAATTCTGAATTAGTGGAGTCCAAATAAATGAAATTTGATTGTGCCTTCATTTATTACATCAGTGGGTCTGTGATCACATTGATGTAGTTATTACCTCTAACAATGAAGATCCTAACCCATCAATGCTTTATGTTCTCATCTTATCCTTTATCCATATTCATAAGGAAATTTACCCACCATTTTGGAAGCCAATCTCTAGTTCTTTCAACATTGTGGGGATACCAATAGAGCACACAGTTTCTCCATCACTTATCTCTTGCTCTTAACCAGCCAATATCCTCTTCTGGTTACATAGCTCTCTTATGATATAATTTGTACTTTTTCTGGTAATCAGCATAAGATAGTAGATAGGGTACTGAACTTAGAGACAGGGAGACCTGAATTCAAATTCTTCTTGAAACACCTATTAGTTGGACAAATCATTTAACCTATCTGTGCCTCAGTTTCATCATTAAATGAAGGAGGTGGACTCTATGGTCTCTTCTAGCTTCAAATATATGATATTATGATACTATGGGATTCTTCATTAACATGTTACAGCCTGTTTACAGGAAACACGTTTCTATCCTTGGAACTTTTAGTGACCCATGCCATTAATTCTTCAAAAACTGGTATTCTGTGACTCCACCTAGCTGTACTTAACTAGGGTGAGATTGAGTTAAATTAATTAACCTTACATTAGCACAGACCTGCAGATCATATGACCCAAGGGTCACTTGCAGCCTGCCAAAGGATTTCAGGAAAGCCCTCAAAAAATGTGAAAGTAAAGATGTAACGTGTACTTTGTCTGTGCCCCCACTTAACCTGCCTTCCACTAGACACAATTATTGTGTCTGTCATGTAACTTGGAGGGTGGATTGCCACTGCATACTCCCTCCTGTTTGTCATGTGACCCTCAGCAACCAACCACCATCAGTCTGTCTGTCTGAGAGGAGCAAAAATCTTATCTTTTTGCTGTATTTTTGGTCATTACTGGTCTTGAACAGAGACTAAGTAAGTGTAGCCATGGGCCAATGCAGATGATGCCTTCTATGCAATGAGGAGCAACAACTCAAAGGCTTCCTCTCCCCCTCCAAGTTACATGAGTGTCTGGAGTTCTCTCCAAGATCAGACACTCAGTTCAGTATTTCTTTGAGTAGTTGCTATTGAGATTTTTTAGTTCTAACATTAAAGTTTTAGGGGTGACTTTGTAGAGTGGTGTGATAAAAAGAAACAGAAGCTCAAATCAGAACATAGAATGTTTAATCCAGAGTGAACAAATAGATACTTCTTTACTTGCATGAGAGACAAAATGTTGTACTTTCTTTGCTGAGAAGTAATAACAGTTCCAAAGGAATATAATCTTCATCACCATTTCAAATCAAAACATTCTGACTTAAGCAAATTGAAGTTTAGCCCATTTTTGTTTTGGCCCCTACCTACTGCCAAGTTGTGCAGGTCTGCATTAGCATATGCATGAGGAAACAGAGGAGAGCCTTTAAATTGCTATTTTACTCTACCTAATTTTTTGTATACATAAAGGCAAGTAAAATGAGATCTTACTTTCTATATACATTTTAGTCAAACTGTAAAGATATTGTCTATTGTAGATTATCATATGCAAAAGCCAGTCTTTTCCCTTCTCATACCCATGTCAGTGCCCTCAGTGTATTTGTATGTTATACATATATAAATTTTGTAGAGATTTAACAATAGGCATATAAGATGTTTCATAGGTTGCCTGACCAAAGAATTCATTACCAAACATCTAGCTTTTTACATACTTAGTTTCTCCATACCTACTTGAAAAGCAACTGTGTGTTGCCAAGACTGTACTCAAATCCTTTCCAGCCCAATGGAACCTGTTAGATTTTATGCTTCACTAACCAAGCTTTCAGGAACTCAGGGCAACCCCCATGCCACAATGAATAAGATCTTGGGAAGGATGCCCACCTACATTTATTTACAAGTAGATAAAATAAAATAGTTACATTGGAGCATTCATGTTTACTTTCCCTTACCATGTAAAAATGAATGAAAAGAAGGAAATGTTTAGTTCTCAACTCAAAGAGCAATCAAAAAAGTAGTTAAATAGGAATAAAATAGTTTGTAGTGTAGTCTTCTTTTTCCTTTATCCTCTTTCTCTATTCCCTTACCACTTCCTGACATTTGGGATGCTTTATAAATAATTGAAATATGGGAATAATAATAAATATACACTGTTCCTAACATCTTAAAACTAGGAAGTAACCAAAAAGTTTCAAAAGCATTATAATATTGTTATTCTTTTTTTAAAAATGTGGGATGGGATTGTAATGGAAATGCAAATTTGGAAGATCTTCCCTGCCCCTAGGCTAAAGTGCACCTGAAGCCTTGGGTGGGAGGCTTGTTTTTCAGTAAATACTTCTTGATTGGCCAGTGAGTCAATAAGGTTGTTACATTTTCTGAGCCAGGAGAAGGCTATATAAGCCCTGATGTGTAGCTTTGTTTTGGGACTCACTTTGAGAAGTGTTCTGTGATTTGATCTGAATTCTGGGAAGCCGTTGTTGAGAGTCCCCCGGCTTTGAAAACCCCAGATGTGGAAACCCAGATGTTGACTGGGTATGGATGTAATGGTTGGACAGTTTGGAAAGCTGTCTACTTGATCTGTTAATGTCTTGATAATTCTGTCTGTATATTTTGAAGTTCGGGGTGCTGACCTTTTTCCCCTGAACAAGGTAAACGATATATGTCTGACTGATTAAAGTAAGCTTGTTAACCCATTTTGAGTTGCTTTCCTTTAACAAAGCAGATCCAAGAACCTGTATGGGCAGCAAACCCTGAGGACGCGCTTGGGGTGCTTGCTGCTACAGGGATGTAGTGTTAATGGAATAGGAAGATCTTCCCTGTCCATTAATAGGCCTATGTGACCTGCTTTGAGCTCTGGCCCAGCTCACAGTTATGATACAGCCTGAGTCACATGGAGCCCAGGGTGGGAGGAGCTTGCCCAATGAAGCTGAGAATAAGACTGAAACAGAGCAGGAGAGGCAGAGCAAAGAACAGAAGGAGGAAATTGCCTAGGGGAATTTGTTTGTGGGGAAGCCTAACAAAGGAATGCTTAAGATTTCTGCCTTTCCCTAGATTGGTGATGAGTACCTTGTTAAATCTTACTTCCTGGTATCCTAATATTGATGTTCCAAATGCCTTTTAGGAAGAGAGTTTGTTATATTTTTATGAATTTACCTGGAAATACATATGCATATTCATAGCAGCGGTTATGGGTATTGCATTGGTGTTACATGGGAGGATATATAAAATATCTTAGGTCTAAGCAAAAAGTCTTTTTCCCTCTATCCAAAACTTATCCTTACTTTAACATGTTCCTTTTATGTAGAAAAACAATTTGATTTACAGGAAGAGTTAAATCGAGATAAATCGAGGGTTCTGAAATATTTGGATGGTCTTGTTCAATTTTGATTTCTGAAGATGTTGGATTTTTTTTTTAAGCTCCCTTCTCTATCTTTCCCTTTCTACCTCTCTATTTTTCTCTTTTCTTTCCCCTCATTTCAGGCTTTATGCTTGTCTCTTTTTCTATATCTCTATCTCTATCTCTCTATCTGTCTGTCTTTCTCTCCCTCTATCCTGAACACACACATTCTCCAGTATGCCCACAAAATCCCCTTAGGAAATCTTTATATTAATTTTCTACTTGTTTATCTTTCTAGACTTTTTTAGTCTGGTCTTGAAAAGCACATTTGCTTCCTATTCTAATCAGTATTCTTCTGGGAGCAATTTCCTATCATACAGGAGTAATATAATAATTTTCTATAAATAATTTTCTATAAGATGCAACTTCTAGTACTTTTTAACTTTTATTCAATTTTTTTCCACAAAAAATTCGATAACTTGAAAAAGTTGATGTAGTTTAACTGGGTAATTTTTTTAATTATAAAAAATTTTTGGGTAAATATTTTATTTTTTCCAATTACATGTAAAGATAGTCTTCAAAATTCACTTTTATAAGATTTTGAGTTTCAAATTTTTTCTCCCTCCTTCCTTCCCATCTCCCCACTCCACCAAGATATGATACGATATAGGTTATACATGTGCAATCATGTAAACACATTTCCACATTAGTCACTTTGTGAAAGAAGAAATAGAATGTAATGAAAAGCCACACACAAAAAATACAAAAGTAAAAACAGTATTCTTTGATCTGCATTCAAATTTCATTGTTCTGTCTCTGGATTTGGGTAGCGTTTTCCACCATGGGTCTTTTGGAATTGTCTCAGATCATTGTATTGCTGAGAAGAGGTAAGTCTATCAAAGTTGACCATTATACAGTGTTACTTTTACTGTGTATAATGTTCTCCTGGTTCTGCTACTTTCACTCAGCAATAGTTCATTTAAGTCTTTCCAGGTTTTTCTGAAATTCACTCGCTCATCATTTCTTATAACACAATAGTATTCCACTACAGTCATAAACCACAACTTCTTCAACCAATTCTCCAATTGATGGGCATCTTCTCAGTTTCCAATTCTTTGCCACCACAAAAAGAGCTACTATAAATATTTTTGTACATGTAGATCCTTTTCCCTTTTTATGATCTCTTTGGGATATGGACCTAGTAGTGGTATTGCTGGATCAAAGGGTATACAATTTTATAGCCCTTTGGGCAAAGTTTCAAATTGCTCTCCAGAATGGCTGGATCAATTCACAACTCCAACAATGCATTAGTGTCCCAATTTTCCCCACGTTTTTTTCAACATTTATCATTTTCCTTTTCTGTCATATTAGCCAGTCTGAAAGGTGTGATGTAGTACTTCAGAGTTGCTTTAATTTTCATTTTTCTGATTAATAGTGATTTAGAGCATGTTTTATATGACTTTAGATGGATTTAATTTCTTCACCTGAAAACTGCCTGTTCACCTCCTTTGACAATTTAGCAATTAGGGTTCTATTCTTATAAGATTGACTCAGTTCTCTATATATTTGAGAAAAGAGACCTTTATCAGCAATACTGCCTACAAAAATCGTGCCCCAACTTTCTGCTTTCTTTCTAATCTTGCTTGCAATGGTTTTGTTTGTGAAAAACCTTTTTTGACTTAATGTAATCACAATTACCCATTTTGTATTTCATAATGTTCTCTATCTCTTGTCTTATCATAAATTCTTCCCTTCTCCATAGGTCTAACAGGTAAACTATTTCTTGCTCACCTACTTTGCTTATGGTATTTACCCTTTATGTCTAAATTTTGTACCTATTTTGACCTTATTTTGGTATAAGGTGTGAGATATTAGTCTATACCTAGTTTCTGCCATACTGTTTTCCAGTTTTCCCAGCAGTTTTTGTCAAATAGTGAGTTCTCATCCCAGAAGCTGGAGTCTCTGGGTTTATCAAACAGTAGATGACTACAGTCGTGAAGTACTGTTTGTGGCTCTATTTCTTAGCTAGTACCAAATAGTTTTGATGATTGCTACTTTATAATATGGTTTTGGATCTGGTACAGCTAGCCACCTCCCTTTGCAATGTTTTTTTTTTCATTAATTCCCTTCATGTCTTGACCTTTTGTTTTTCAGATGAATTTTGTTATTCTTTCAAATTCTATAAAATAATTTTTGGTAGTTTGATTGGTATGTCACTGAATAAGTAAGGTAGAATTGTTATTTTTATTGTATTAGCTCAGTTTGCACATGATCAATTGATATTTTTCCAATTATTTAGATCTGACTTTGTGTGAAAAGTGTTTTGTAATTGTGTTCATATAGTTCCTGGGTTTGTCTTGGCAAGTAACTTCGCAAATATTTTTTATTGTCTACAGTTATTTTAAATGGAATTTCTCTTTCTATCTCTTCTTACTAAGCTTTGTTGGTAATATATAGAAATGCTGATGATTTGTGTGGGTTTATTTTATATCCTGCAACTTTTCTAAAGTTGTTAATTATTTCAAGTAGTTTTTTAGTTGATTCTCTAGGATTCCCTAAGTATACCATCATATCATCTGCAAAGAGCGATAGTTTTGTTTCCTCATTGCCTATTCTAATTCCTTCAATTTATTTTTCTTCTTGTATTGCCAAAGCTACCATTTCCAGTACAATATTGAATAATAGTGTTGATAATGGACATCCTTGTTTCACCCCAATCGTATCAGGAAGATGTTATCCCCATTACAGATAATGCTTGCTGATGGTTTTAGATAGATACTACTTATCAGTTTAAGGAAAGCTCCATTTATTCCTATGCTCTCTAGTGTTTTTAATAGGAATGTGCTGTATTTTGTCAAAAGCTTTTTCTGCTTCTATTGAGATAATCATATGATTTCTGTTGGTTTTGTTATTAATATGGTCAATTATGCTAATAATTTTCCTAATATTGAACCAGTCCTACATTCCTCATATAAATCCCACATGGTCATAATATATTATTCTCATGATAAATTGCTATAATTTCTCTGCTAATATTTTATTTAAAATTTTTGCATCCATACTCATTAGGGAAATTGGTCTATAATTTTCTTTGGTTTGATTCTTCTTGGTTTAGGTATCAGCACCATATCTCTGTCATAAATGGTTGATAGAACTCCACCTATTTTTCCAAATAGTTTATATAGTTTGGAATTAGATGTTCTTTAATGTTTGGTGGAATTCACTTGTAAATCCATCTGGCCCTGGAGATTTTTTCTTTATCACTAATGGCTACTTCAATTTCTTTTTCTAAAATGAGGTTATTTAAATATTTTATTTCCTCTTCTGTTAGTCTGGGCAATTTATATTTTTGTAAATATTCCTCCATCTCACTTAGATTATCAGATTTATTGACCTAGAGTTGGGCAAAATAGCTCCTAATTATTGTTTTAATTTCCTCTTTATTGGTGGTGAATTAACCCTTTTCATTTTTTATACTGGTAATTTGATTTTCTTTTTTTTTTAATCAAATTAACCAAAGGCTTATCTATTTTACTGGCTGTTTATTTTCATAAAACCAACTCTTAGTTTATTTATTAGTTCAGTAGCTTTCTTAATTGAAGTTTTATTCATCTCTCCTTTGATTTTCAGGATTTCTAATTTGGCATTTAATTGGGGATTTTAAATTTATTCTCCTTCTAGTTTTTTAATTGCCTGCCCAATTCATTAATCTGCTCTTTCTCTATTTTATTCGTGTAATCATGTAGAAATATAGAATTTCCCCTAACTACTGCTTTGGCTACATCTCGTAAATTTATGATTTGTTGTTTAGCCCACTTATTCTTTAGGATTAGATTATTTAGTTTCAAATTAATTTTCATCTCTCTTTCCATGGTCCTTTATTACATGCAATTTATATTGAATAATGATCCAAAAAAGATACCTTTAATATTTCTGCCTTTCTTATATTTGATTGTGAAGTTATTATACCCTAATATATGATGCATATTTATACCATGTACTGCTGTGGAAAAAAAAATAACATATTCTTTTCTGTCCCCATTCAATTTTCTCAAGAGGTCTATCATATTTAAATTTTCTAAAATTCTATTCATCTCCTTAACTTCTGTCTTGTTTATTTTGTGGTCAGGTTTATCTAGTTCTGAGAAGGGGAGATTGAGGACCCCCGCTAGTATAGTTTTGTTATCTATTTATTCCTGTAACTCAACTTCTCCTCTAAGAATCTGGATGCTATTCCACTTGGTGCATATAAACTTATTATTGATATTATTTTGTTATATATAGTACCTTTTAGAAAGATATAGTTTCCTTCCTTGTCTCTTTCAATTTGATCAATTTTTGCTTTTACTTTCTCTGAGATCAGGATTGTTACCCCTACTTTTTTCACTTTGATTGAATCATGATATATTTTTCTCTAACCTTTTACCTTTACTCTGTACGTGACCCTCTGCTTGAAATGTGTTTCTTGTAAATGACATATTGTAGGATTCTGTTTTTTGATCCACTCTGCTATATGCTTTTTTTATGGGAGAATACTTCCCATTCACATTCACAGTTATGATTACTAACTGTGTATGTCCCTCCATCTTTTTCACCCTTCTTATACTTTTCTCTCTCCTTCTACCCTGTCCCTCTTCACCAGTGTTTTGCTTCTGACCACTGCCTCCCCAGATCTGGCCTCCCTTCTTTCAACTCTCACCTTTTCTTTCCCCTTTCCCCTCCTACTTCCCTATAGGGTAAGATAGATTTCTCTACCCAACTGCATATCTATGGTCTTCCCTCTTTGAGCTATATTCAGTGAGAGTGAGATTGAAACAATGCTCATCCCTCCCTTCTTTGCCTATATTGTAGTAGGTCTTTCATGCCTCATCATGTTATATTAATACCCCATTCTGCCTCCATCTTTCCTTTTCTCCCAGTACAATCCTTTCATACCTCTTATTTTTTATCATCATATCAAAGTCAACTTATGCCCATACCCTCTAGGTATACTCTTTCTAACTGCCCTGAGATACAGTTCTTAAGAGTTACAAGTATCATCTTACCATGTAGAGATGTAAACAGTTTAACCTTATTGAATACCACTTTTTTTATTTCCTGTTTACCTTTTTATGCTTCTCTCGAGTCTTTGAAGTATTTGAAGATCAAATTTTCTGTTCAGTTCTATTTTTTTAATCAGGAAAATTTGAAAGTCCCCTATTTCATCGAATATCCATCCCCTCCTCTGAAAGATTATGCATAATTTTGATGGGTAGTTGCTTCTTATTTGTAATCCAAGTTCTTTTGCCTTCCAGAATATCATATTCTAAGTCATTTAATTCTTTAATGTGGAAGTTGCTAAATCCTTTGCAATCGTGATTGCAGCTCATTGATATTTGAATTGTTTCTTCCTGGCTGCTTGCATTATTTTCTCCTTGACGTGGGAGCTCTAGAATGTGGCTACAATATTTATTGGAATTTTCACTTTGGGATCTCTTTCAGGAGGTGGTTAGTGGATTCTTCCAATGACTATTTTACCCTCCAATTTTAAGATATCATGGCAATTTTTCTTGATAATTTCTTGAAAGATGCTATCCAGGCTCTTTTTTTGATCATGGCTTTCAAGTAGTCCAGTAATTCTTAAATTCTCTTTCTTGGATCTATTTTCCCAGCCAATTTTTTTTTTCCAGTGAGGTATTTTACATTTTCTTCTTTTTCTATGATTTTGATTTTTTATGACTGATTCTTGATGACTCATAGAATCATTAGCTTCCACTTGCTGAATTTTAATTTTTAAAGAATTATTTTTTTCAGTTAACTTTTGTATCTCCTTTTCCATTTGGCTAATTCAACTTTTAAAGGAGTTGTTTTCTTCACTGGATTTTTTTCCATTTAGCCAATTCTACTTTTTTCTTCAATCAATTTTTTTTGCTTTCTTTTACAAATTGTTGACTCTTTTCCCCATAATTCTCCTGCATAACTCTCATTTATTTTCCCAATTTTTCTTATGCCTCTCTTACTTGATTTTTAAAAATCCTTTTTGAGCTCTTTCAAGGGGACTTTTTGGGCTTGAGACAAAATCATATTTCCCTTTGAGATTTTGCATGTAGGCATTTTAACATTGTTGTCCTCTTTTCAGTTTGTGCTTTGATCTTCCCTGTTTTCTATGATCAGGACTCTTTTTTATTTTTTTTTCTCATTTTAAAAAATTGAATCCTGCTCCTGGGGAGCAGGGAGGACTGTCCCAACCTTCTTGCATTGAGGGCCAGGGGCCTGGTCACTGGATTTCTGTCTGGGGTCTCTGGAGCTATTGGCTTGCCCACTGTGCTAGGATGGCCTAGCTTAGTTGTGCCTGTTGTGCCCTGGGTTCCAGAGATGGCAGTTTTCCTGCTGTGCTGGGGCTGGAGCCTCACAGCTGGCCTGCTATGCCACTAGCCTTCTGAGCCAGAACCATGGAGCCCCAGTTGCTGATCTGTGCTGTGGCAAGAGCCTTCTGCTGGCTTGCCTGGACACTGCCTGTGGTGGGCTGCACTCGCCTTTTTCCCAAGTGAGACAGACCCTTCCTGAAGTCCTTAAAAATTATCTTGGGCTGGAAAGTTGTTTACTTCATCTTTTTGTTGATTCTGCCACTCCAGACTTCTTTTAGAGGCTTAATTTAATGTTGTTTCTGAGGAAAAGCTGGGAGAGCTCAGGCAACTTCCTGGCTTCTCTCTGCCATCTTCACTCTGCCATGTTGCTGTTGGTTTTTATTTTTAATAATAAAACTCTTGATAATGTTTATGGGAGAGGAGTTGGTGTAGACAGAGATTTGATGAAAGAAAAATTTATTGGACACTACTTTTTAAAAGCTAGAACCTTAAAGGCTAAGTGGAAAATTAATTGACTCATCTCTGTCATCAAGCAATATGTGTTGAAAGCACGTGAGCTTCAAAACACCATATAAGGTTCGATACAGACAAGTAGATATCCAGTTGTAAATTTCTAAAGGCAAAAGTCCCTTGGAATCAATTGGATACCTAAAAAGAATGATTATTAAGCAAAAGAAGTGTGATGTCATGGGGAAAATACAGAGGAACTGGGTCTGAAGCTCAGTCCTGCAACACTATGTAGCCTTGACCCAGTCAGAAAGGTTTCTAGGCCTCAGTTTCCTTATTTTAAAAATTATCTCTAAAGTACCTTCTAACTCTAAATCCTGTGGTTCCCACAATTAGATGTTTTACAAAATATAAAGCTATGCTGGCAGAATTATCAAAAATTTTGCTAGATACTGGGGAATACAAAGACAAAAATAATATGAAATAATCCCTGATCTCAAGAAGCTTATAGTCTATTGGGGATATTGCATGTACACATGTAAATATATATAAAATATATACAAGATAATTAAATGTAAGGGAGGGAGGGCATGAGGGCACTAACAGTTGGGAGGATCAGGAATTGGTTCCTGTAGAATGTGATGCTTGAGTAGCACTTTGAAAGAAGGCAGTGAAGAGGCAATGCATGGGTAATGAGCAGTGCAAAGACAAGGAACTGTGTAAGGAACTGTAGTAGTAATGTAATTTGTCCCCTTTGTATTGGCAAGTAAGCAGGTACTTAGCACTTAGTAACTAATCAAACCTCTGTGAAAGAAACAGAAGGTATGAGCCCCTGTTCCTGATGTAACAGGAAGGGGTTGGCTGAAACAGGAAGCTAATGTATATAAGAAAAGTCCCAAAGAGGAACAGTCAGAATTCCTTGGAGCACAGTGGAGGCAGAAGCAGCTGCCAGGAGGATCCCAGGAGCTCCACAGCCTCCTCTCCCCGAGCTGGAAAAGGTGATTTTTTAAACTAGCTGCAGAAGACTGAGGAAGCATGACCAGGATGCAAGGACTTTGTCTGTTTGTGGCTTGGTTGAGCCTTGAATTCCCGGGAGCAGAAATTGTGAAGGATTTGAGATGGACTGGACCCTGTGAACTTCAGTATGGAGCAGGACCTACCCAATGAACTAGACAAGGAACTGGGAGCTGTCTGCCATTGGGCCCAGGTGACAGTCTGGTGAATCCAGGTAGAATCTGGGGCCATGGAAGGGGATCCAGGGAATCTGAGAAGTGGCCCCAAGTCAAGATGAAAAGACGTCTCCATGGGTACTGAGTAATAATGAAATTGTAGTGTACTAGTGACCTAGGGGTAGAGGGTTTGTGTATTCTCTAATGATTATATTTTGTGATTAATGATACTTAGTAATTGATTGCTGAATAAGTGACTGACTGAGTTAACTTAAGTGTGCCCCATGAGTGGAAGACTTTGATTATTGTACTTTGAGATTATTATTCTTTGTTCTAAATATTGTGACCACTTTGGTGAAAACTATGTGGCCATTTTAATGATAAGCTGTTGTGGATACTATATTGTGATTTTCTGTGATAAGTTGTAATACTGTGAATGCTGTACCTTGATTTTCTGTGAATGTTTTGCTTTGATTTGTTATGGAATAGAGTGTTCACTATACTGTGTAATCAGAACCTTAAAATCTGTTCACAGAATTCTTCTCGAAAGCTGCTCATGCTTGGCTTTACAGGAACTGACAGAAGGCCAGTTTATCAAAGTTAGTCATCAAATATTGTGTTACTGCTTACAATGTTCTCCTGGTTCTGCTCACTTCACTCAGCATTAGTTCATATAAGTCTTTTCAGGTTTTTCTGAAGTCTGCCTGCTCATCATTTCTCATAGCACAATAATATTACATTATATTCATATACCAGTTTGTTCAGCCATGGTTTTACTTTTGTATTTCCAGTGTCTAATGCTATGCTTTTCATGCAGGGAATGCTTAATAAATGTCTGTGAAATGCTGAGTGAATGATAGGAAAGGAAATTGGTGGCATCCATAAACTTGAACAAATGATCACTAGGAATACAGCAACTAGGTGTCAGAATAAGAAGTGACAACCTTGAGTCACCTGAGCACTGATATCACCTGCTAAATTTTAACGAATAATGATTAATCTAGGAAGGATAAAATAGGGATTGGAACTAGGATTCTGTGATATGAATCAAGAGATCCATTTAAATCCAAATGGCCAACTGGCCAAAATGCCTGTGGCCAGATTTGATATTGTCTTGGATTCAAATCTAGACAAAGACAAAATTCATGCTCTTTGTTGTTTTTGTTCTTTCCTAGTAAATTCCTAACCTAAACATCCAGTCATCTGTGTGAGAACTAAGGATCATAAGATCATAGATTTAGAGCTAGGAGAGACCCTGGAGATCATTTCATCTAAATCCCTCATTTTAGAACTTAGACCCAGATAGGCTAATTGACTTCCCAAGGTCAGAAAGATAGTAAATAGCAGAACCGGAATCTAAAGTCAGGTCCTTTCATTCCAAATTGAGAGATCTTCTGACTATCCCCCACTGTCTTAAAGGGAAGGATTTCTTACATTCATCATCACATCATTAAAAGGCTATCAAAACATCCCTACTGTGTGTCATGGAGTAAGCCAACTGTAATGGCAAGCACAGAAGTAGTTTACACCTTGTTTCAGCTATTGAATTAACACCTTGTTTCAGTCTGTTAAGAAACAGAACGTGTGAACTACACAACTTGTGAACTCCTGGGGAGGAGCTAATGACTATATAAGGAGAGCCCCAGGGCTAGAGACAGCAGGAATTGAGAAGAAGACTTTTGTGGTGGCAAAGTCAAGAAGGAGAAAACTTGTGGTATCCTGGCACTCTTTGTCTACTCTGTCTGTGTTAATATTTGTTTATGATACTTTGTACAGAAGCCCTGGAACCATATTGGAAGCCCTGAAAGAGGATTTTCTAGTTGAATGTGTACAGAAATCCTGGAGGAGGGTTTTGGAGGTCCTGGGACTTTACTGATGATTTGTGCTGATTTCATGGACCTTGTTTGTGGGTCTGTGTTGATTTCTTTGTTGATGATTTATGATCAGTTCTCAGACCTTGTTGGTGGGTCTGAGTTGATTTCACAGGCAGATAGTGAATTAATGATGGTGCCAGCAATGTGCATGAATATTATTGTGGCTCTGTTAAGCTTTGTCTTCCCAGAAACAGGTACTGTGAAGGACTTGAGGTGGACTGGACACTGTGAGCTTCAATATGGAACAGGAACTCCATTTGAGCTACAATATGATAGCTCAAAACCTAGGAAAGGTTTTGAGGAACTGGGGCAACTGTGCAAGAGAATGGGAGGGAAGTATTATGGAAACTGACTTTGGTGCCCCCATTACTTGACTGGGGTTCTCACTCCATGACCTCATCAACCTGGAATAGTTTCTTGCACTCTTTGACTCATCTTTTAGCTAAAATACTCAAGTGGAAACCCAACTAGATCCTCTATAGATACATTTTTAAGAGGGCAAAACTATAAGTAAGAATTCTTGAAACTAAAGAAAATTAAAATGTGGTCTGGGGGGAGAAGTAGATAAAGAGGATAGTCTGTCCCAGGAAGAGTCACTCAGAGAGAATGGGTGACCTGAATGCCAGAAAGTCTAGCCTGTACCAATCCAACTAAGGCAATATTCCCCAATCTCCAGCGATACAGTGGTAAAGGGGAGGTAGGATCTGGGAGATATGGTAACAGCACTCTTGAGGTGGTGGTCCAGGGCCAAGTGAGGGAGTGGGTGTAATCATACTAAATGGCCTGAAGATGATGGGCTTGGAATAATGAGGTTGGGAAGTACAGTCAATGCCCTAGGGCAAAGTCCTGATTGTGCTCTCCTGGTATTATTAGCTTTACAAAGGGGATCTAATTCTAAGAATTCTGGGATTATTTATACTCCCAGTCATCTTGCTTAAAACATTTTCTTTCAGAATTTAATCCCACAAGGATTCACTTTTTATGTGTTTTTTTTTTTCACTTCACAAGACCTTTGGGTCTTCCATTAGTGTTTTTTTCCTAGTCTTTTTTTTTTATTGTGGACTTAACAGATATTAGCAAGCATGAATGTCTTCCATTAACTTGAGGAGTTAGCATATTTCAGAGTCAGAGCTCCTGGGTTTAGATACTACCTCTAGCTACCTGTGTGACCTTAAAGAGTTTATTTAACATTTTTGACCCCCTGTCTCCTTTTCTCTAAAATGAATGGATTCATGAATTAAGTGACCTCTGAGGTTCCTTACAACACTAGCTATATGAATCTATAATCTATATTTTAATAAATCACACAATCACAGAAGTTACTTAATCTAACCTATCCTCAAAAGGAAGTCCCACTATAACATACCCATCAATTGATCATTTAGCCTTTGCTCACAGTCTTCCTAGGAGAAGGAATGGACAACCTCTTAGTACAGATCATTGCATTTTTGGACAGCTAAAGTTGTTAGATAATTTTTTCTTGACCCCACACATAAATTTGCCTCTCTGCAGCTTCTACCCACTTCTCTCCCCAGTGCCTAGCATAGTGCCTACTACATAGGAAGCCTTAGTAAATGTTTGTTGATTGATTGGTTATTCCTGGTTCTGCTCTTTGGGGCCAAACAAAACAAGTCTAATCCCAAAGACATGACAGCCCTTCAGATACTGGAAGACAGATATCAGCATCCCATTCCCTGCTCTCAATCTTTTCTTTTCCAGGCTAAATGATACAGTTCCTCCAACTGATCCTCCTATGTCTTGGACTCAAGGCCCTTTGCCATCCTCCTCTGGAAACTCTCCAGCCTATCACTGTATCTAGAACCTAATAAATTGGGCAGCTAGATGGAGAGAGCACTGGTCCTGGAGTCAAGAGGACCCAAGTTCAAATCCAACCTCAGACACTTGACACTTACCATGTTTCCCCAATAATAAGACACTGTCTTATTAATTTTTTTGGACAGAAAAACACCAGAGGGCTTATTTTCAGGGGAGGGCTTATTTTAATGAACATTGACAGCAATTTTAATAAACAGGTAAATGTGAACAAAAAAATGTATATGTTTTTATGTTGTCCTGCCTCAGCTCTCCTCCATGGCACTGCTCTCAATGGCGCCAGCAAGCAAATCACTGGGGAAGAACAGGATGACGTGCTCACTGCTGCAGCTCTGATTGGATGCAGCTCGGAGCACGGCGTGCGTTTCACCCAGGGTGAGGGGGGACGGTACATACAGAGGGTACCGTAATGTAGCGTGTAGCGCAGGGGATCACCTTCACTACAGTAGCAATCTCAATAGGGCTTATTTTCGGGGGAGGGCTTATTTTAGAGGAATCTTACACAGTAAGGGGAGGGCTTATTTTTGGGATAGGTCTTATTATCGGGGAAACACGGTACTAGCTGTGTGACCCTGGGCAAGTCACTTAATCCCAATTGCCTCGTTAAAAAAAGGAAGAACCTAATAATTCCTAATTGTGTATGTAGTAAAGGCAAAAAGAGCAGAAAGTCTGCAACAATGGTAACTTTGTCAGTAGTATCATAATCAGGGATGATATGAAGTTCATCTTTTTTTATATAAAGTCAATCTATAAGAAGAGCAAGGAGACAGAGGTCATCAGTCTCTCTCCTGAACCTGAGGCAGTTTGCTAATAGTATATTAGAACAAAAAGAACCCTGATATCTGAACCCGTGCTTTTTAAACTGGTCCTTGGGGGTGGCGGGGGGTGGAAGGGGGCAGAGTCAAGATGGCTGAGTAGAAGCACAACCTCCCAGCGGCTCTGGCTTCCACCTTCCCCAATCCATGTAAAATGGGGACTCTAAACAAACTTTGGAGCTGCATAACCCACAAAATGACACAGAGAAGCTAACCCCCCACTGAGGACAGCCCTGCAGGCTGGCATGAATCGGCCAGTGCAGCGCTCTGGGAGCCAAGCCCAGCCCCGTGCCAAGGCTTTTAGCTCCAGGGCAGGCCTGACCAGCCGCCGGCCAGAGGGAGTCCAGATCAGCAGCAGCTGTGGCTGTTTCCAGATTTATCAACACATAGATGCGAAGGACAAAGTGAGAGGTCAGTGCAGTCTGGACTTTGGGATCTAGTAAGTGGGAGTGCATGACTTTTGCCCCCGGGGCAAGAAGCTGGCACAGCCAGCCAGTGCCATGTGGCAGCTTCAGCTCCTGGCCTGCAGAGTGTAGGGGGATCAAGCACCAGTCTTAGGGGTAATTGCTCTTGCTTTAACCTGCTTGGATCTAAATTGCACTCTAGGGTGGAGATTCTGGGGTGCGTAACCAGCTTGCCAGAGCATGTAGAGACCACATAGAGGTCTAATATTAGGTCTAATACCCAAGTAATACCTCTGGCAGCTGAGAAAACCCCAGAGTTTGGGACAAAAGCTCCCCTGTCTAGTGGCAGAGTCCTACTGTGGCTAAAAGCCCAGGAGTCAAGTGACTGAGGGGCGACATGACCAGGCAAAGGAAACAAAGCAGACAGAAGATTCCAACATTAGACTCCTATTTTGGGGACAAAAAAGAGCAAAGCATGGAACAGGAGGAAGACGGTGAAGTCAGAACTCCAGCACCAAAAGTTTCAAAGGAAAATATGAGCTGGTTACAGGCCATAGAGGACCTTAAGAAGCAGATAAGAGAAGCAGAGGAAAAGTTGGGAAGGGAAATGAGAATGATGCAAGAAAATTACGAAATGAGAGTCAACAGCCTGACTGAGGAAAATAACACCTTAAAAAACAGACTGACTCAAATGGCAAAAGAGGCTCAAAAAGGCAATGAGGAGAAGAATGCCTTAAAAAGCCGAATTTGCCAGATGGAAAAAGAGCTCACTGAGGAGAATCATTGCTTCAGAATTAGATTGGAGCAAATGGAAACTAATTACTTTATGAGAAATCAAGATGCTGTTAAACAGATCCAAACAAATGAAAGAATAGAAGGCAATGTGAAATATCTCATGGGAAAAACCATTGACCTGGAAAATGGATCCAGGAGAGATAATTTAAAAATCATTGGACTACCTGAAAGCCATGATCAAAGTAAGAACCTAGAAATCATTCTCCAGGAAGTTCTCAAAGAAAACTGCCCTGATGTTTTAGAACCAGAGGGCAAAACAGAGGTTGAAAGAATCCACTGATCACCTCCTGAAAAAGATCCCCAAAAGAAAACTCCTAGGAATATCATAGCCAGGTTCCAGAATTCCCAGATCAAGGAGAAAATACTACAAGCAGCCAGGAAGAAACATTCTGAATATTGTGGAAACCCAATCAGGATAACCCAGGATCTGGCAGCTTCTACACTGAGGGATAGAAGGGCTTGGAATATGATATTCCAGAGGGCAAAGGAGCTGAGATTAAAACCAAGAGTCACCTACCCAGCAAAACTGAGTATCATGTTTCAGGGGAAAATATGGTCATTCAGTGGAATAGAGGACTTTCAAGCATTCTTGTTGGAAAAAAACAGAGTTGAATAGAAAATTTGACATTCAGATTCAAGAAGTAAGAGAAGCATGAGAAGGTAAACAGGGAAAAGAAATCATAAGGAACTTATCAAAGTTGAACTATTAACATTCCTACATGGAAAAACAATAATTCTAACTTATGAAACCTTTCTCGGTAGTTGAAGGGAATAGAAATATATATGTCTATATATGAGGGTATATGGGCATATGAATACATATGTGAATGTGTGTATATATGTTTATAGGTATTCATAGATAGAGGGCACAGGACCAATTTAACAGGAAGGGATGATACTTGAAAGGTGAAATTAAGAGGTGAGAGAGGAATATAATGAGAGGAGATGGGGAGAGACAGAATGGGGTAAACTATCTCATATAGAAGAGGCAAGGGGAAATGGCTACAATGGAGGGGAAGAATAGGAAGGCAAAAGAGAATGGGTCAACCTTATTCCCATTGAATTTGGCTTGAGGAGGGAATAAAATACACACTAAATAGGGGATCTCACCCTACAGGAGAATTGGGGGAAGGGGATGAGAGGGGGGTGATGGAAGGGAAGGCAGGCTGGGGGGGAGGGAAGTTGGAAGCACCCACTTTTGAAAAGGGATGGGATCAAAGTAGAGAATAGAACAAGTGGGAGGTGGGATAGTAGAGAGGGAAATATAATCAGTCTTTTACAATATATCTACTATGTTATTGTTTTGCATTAGCCACACATGTACAACCTATATTGAACTACTTATCTTCCCAGTAAGGGTGGGTGACAAGGGAGGAAGGTATACAGGTACTGGGGCATAGAGATCCACTGGAAAAGTCGAAAGGGGTATGGGAGAAAATATGGGAGAGAGCAGATTGGAGGAGGGGATATCCTGTGGGACTGCTATTTGGGGGCGGTGGGTAGGGGGAAAATGGGGAGAAAATTTGTAACTCAAAATCTGGCAGAAATGAATGATGTAAATCACAATTTAATAAAGCATTTGGAAAAAAAAATTTTAAGTATTATAAAAAAATAAAAAAAACAAACTGGTCCTTATACTGTGGCTGCAAATGTTAGAATCTTAGGCTGAATGAAAGGCAGTTTAATAAGATATATATCTGAGGAAGTACCCCATGAAGCCCCAGCATTTTAGATGAGAAATTAAGCATGAAGGTGGTGACATGAGAATAGAGGTTTGTACTTCCTAGGGGTCTAGGGAAACCTAATGTCCCTCATGTACCTATTCCTGTTCGAAGAACCTATGACATAAAAACCCAGTCAGATTCCACATCTGAAAGGCAAATTTCTGAGTTCTGTGCATTCCTTTCAAGAGCAGAAAGTATGCCCAGCAGTGACTGACTACACATAAGTGAGATCCGAATGACTATGGCTGATTTTCATTAAGTGTGTAAGGAACACTCCTTCCCTATACTCCAAGGCTTTTAAATTACTGAACCCTCAACTCCAACTCTACCTTGTTGCCTATTCTTCCTAGCTTGTGTTGAGGAAGGTCAAAATAGCAACTTAATCCACAGAAGGACAAAGTTGTGGTTCCCCCACCCCCACATACTCATAAACCTTCTACAAATCTTGGAGAAGTAAAAGGAGGATAAGGAGATCAGAAGAATTTCAAAGTCTAAGTGATGAGTCTGGAAGCCTGACCTTATGTAATTTTTTCTTGGTTGGAACCCTAACCATTCAGTTTGATCCAGATCCCATGCAGTAGGTTTGCCACCTGGCATAGGCAGGAGTCTCAGTGTTGGTAGTATAGACCAAGCTATAGTGTAATGTGCATTTTCAGTGGGAAACCCTAGATCAACAACTACTGTTTCTGTGACTGGGCTCAAGATAGAAAAAGGGAAAAGCAGCTATTGAAATGGTGACTGCCAGTCAAATGGTGGTTCCCCCAGGAGTTCAGCCCTTTGGGAATGACCAAGGCCCATGTTTTTAAACTGATCCTGGGAGCACTGGAAAGGTTGATAAAGACAATACCACTCCCATATCCATTAAAGATATATACAATGTCTTTCTCTTAAGCTAGGTTGGATCTATATAATAGCAAGAGCCCAAGTCCATGGTTACCAAAGAAAAGAGGCCACTACTATCTAAATTAGGTTCAGGGTTGGAAAAGAATTGCCCAATACACTTCCAGTCCTGAAAGGATAGATCAGGGAGTCCTTGCTTGTAAACACACGTAGGATTTCCTCAATAAAGAACCCAGGAGTTAAGAGGACCAAGGCAATGGACTGCTGTTTTAAAACATTTTTTAAATGTTTTATTAATGCTTTTAGGGACCTCTGTCACTTTGCAATAATCCAACCTTCCATCAAAAATAATGTTACTTTTTACAAAGAAAAACAGCTGAACAAAACAAACTGTTATTGCCAAGGCCTCTTGAAAGTTTAGGTTACATCTGACATGTAACAGTAATCCTTTACCTTTGCACCAAGAGGAAAGAACTAAGTTACATTATCTATCTTCAGCACCATGACTGGCAAATGCATTAAATCTGAGTTCTCTTGCCTTTTAGTGCTGTTTTCATTTACATAATTGTGGTCATTGTGTATATTGTTCTCTTGGTTCTGCCCTGGATATACTTGGCACCATTCAGTCTTTTGGGAGAAAGGCAGCCTGGAGGGACAATAGTTAGGAGCTGGGGGTAAAGAAGAAACCAAAAAATCTGAGGAGTTGTCTATGGTAATGACTGGAGCAGAGAAAGAGCAGGAAATTGAAATGGAGAACTGAGTATCAAAAGACGTCCAAGAATGTCAGAACCAGGGATCCACAGGTCCATGGAAAGATTTCAAGGGGTCCATGAATTTGGTTCAGTTGTGTCTGATTCTTTGTGACCCCATTTGGGGTTCTCTTGGCAAAAATACTGGAATGGTTTGCCATTCCTTCTCCAGCTCATTTTATAGATGAGGATACTGAGGCAAATAAGGTTAAGTGACTTGCCGAGGGTCACATAGCTAGTAAGGGTCTGAGGCCAGATTTGAACTCTGGAAGATGAGTCTTCCTGACTGCAGACTTGGTGCTCTATCCATTGTGCCGCCTAACTGCACTTTGTGAATTTGGGGGAAAACAATTAGATCTTTTACTAACCCCTACATGAAATTATTCTGAGAAAACGTTCATCAATTATACAAGGTTGATCAGAGGGTCCATGTCATGAAAAAGGTTAGGAATCCCTTACAACAAAAAAAAACAAATACAAGAGAGGTAGTCATGGTTTCCTGTATAGTCTTCTCTCTGTACACTCCAATGGTCCCTGGGAGAAAGAAGTGTAAAAATACTATGAAGGTTTCAGCAAAGGTTGTCATCATTTCTGATGGTATTGCTTTTAAATCAACCATCAAATTAAGACAGAAATCACCAACTCAGACATTTGTGAGAGTGTGGTTTTTTGCATTTGGGTTGGGTTTTTTTTTCCTCCTTCTGTCACAAAAATGTGCCAAAAGACTATCAGTGATTTAAATGTACAAAGGTCATAAATAAAATTGTGTGTATGATTTTTTTTAAAAAGAGATTCAGCTAAGGGCATAAGGCTCTGGGAGCATAAACATGTCAGTGGCTGATAGTTACTAGACCTATTTAAAAAGTATAGGGGCAATTACTACAATCATATACTGAAAAGATCCCTAAAAGCAAGCTGTTCTGTGTCAGCCTGACTCAAGCCAGTTAGACAGTTCAGGCTCTGGATTGGAATAAAATGAGACTCCTACAAAAGTATCTTTATTTAACAATACCATGGGAAGACTATTCAGTGAAGATACAGCATTGGTTCAGTTGGGATCAGCTCCTCTTGTTTCCATGTGTAGGTATAGACACTTGCAGGCCATCAGAGAATCCATCAAACTTGGGAAACACTAACTACTCACTCTAGAACTAGGCTTTTTATTCATTAGATGACCAAAAAATTAGCCTTAACTAACCCCCTACACTAATTAGGTGTCAAACACACTTTCATTGCCTTTGTTTAGAGAAGGAAAAAAATAGCCTAGACTACATGGTAGAGACTTTACAGTATGAGTAGACGTTACTTTTACCACACAAGTCAAAATCTGAGGGATTAAAAAAACAAGGTAAGTCCCAGAAAACAGATAATAAAATATCCTTCCCGTCTAAATAGCAGAGAGGCAAGGGATTTAAAGAGCAAAATGCTATTATTGTCAGTTATCATAGGAGCATAGATTAGAGCTGAAAATGACTTTGCAGGCTGCCAATTCTAAACCTCTTGTTTTATAGTCACTGTGTGAAATCTTTTGCTAATTAATTTTTCTTTTCTTTTGTTTTGAGTGCTTTTTGGTCCCAAGAAAAGACTTAATATTGAGGGGAAGGGAAGAGCTTTGCTCCCTGAAGCCACTGTGATATTAAGACAAAATGCATCAAACACCTTTTTTTTTTTTTTAATGTTGAGCCATTCTCTCATCATAATGTTCACAAAAGACCTGGGTAGTAGAAATTAGCACTGAATATGAAGATGGAAATTTGAGATGTATGTTGTATTTGAGGAGTAACAATGAATAGGAGTGAGTCTGCAAAGGAGAGAGAGACAGAGAGACAGAGAGAGAGACAGAGACAGAGACAAAGAGAGAGAGACAGAGAGAGAGAGAGAGAGAGAGAGAGAGAGAGAGAGAGAGAGAGAGAGAGAGAGAGAGAGAGAGAGAAAGAGAGAGAGAGAGAGAGAGAGACAGAGAGAGAGAGAGAGAGAGAGAGAGAGAGAGAGAGAGAGAGAGAGAGAGACTTATTAAATTTAGGTGTGTGAAGGAGCTTGTGTCTAGAGAAGTGAGATGAGTGAAAGGAAGGGAGAGTTGCTCTATGTTCTGGGCCCTAATAACCCTCCCCAGCAACAAATCAATATTTGGGAGCCATGTCAAGAAACATTTTATTTTTCCCAATTAAATGTAGAAACAATTTTAACATTTTTTTAAATTTTACTTTCAATTTTTCTTTCTTCCTTCCTCCTCCAGCTGAGATGGTAAACAATTTGATATAGGTTATATATGTGCAATCATGCAAAGCATTTTTATATTAACCATATTGTAAAAGTCACAAACTAAAAAAAAAACAAAAAAGAAAGTGAAAAATAGTATGATTTTATCTACATTCAGATTCCATCTGTTCTTTCTCTGGAAATGGATAGCATTTTTCATCATGAATCCTTTAGAATTGTCTTGGATCATTGTATTGCAGAGAATACCTGTCACTTATAGTTGATCATCATCTAATATTGCTGTTACTGTGTACAATGTTCTTCTAGTTCTGCTCACTTTACTTCACATCAGTTCGTGTAAGTCTTTCCAGGTTTTTCTGAAATCATCCTGCTCTTATTTCTTACAGTATTCTGCTTCATTCACATACCACAACTTGTTGATCCATTTCCCAATTGATGGTTTAATATCCAATTCTTTGCCACTACTAAAAGAGCTGCAACAAATATTTTTGTACAAATAGGTCCTTTTTCCCTTTTTAAAAAATCTTTTTTGATACGGATCAAGTAGTGGTATTGCTGGATCAAAGGATATACACAGTTTTATAACTTTTTGAATACAGTTCCAAATTGCTCCCCAGAATGGTTAGATCAGTTCACAATTCTACCAACAATGCATTAGTGTCCCAATTTTCCTACATCTTCTCCAGTATTTATCATGTTCCTTTTTTATCATATTAACCAATCTGATAGGTGTGGGGCAGTACCTCCAGAGTTTGCATTTCTTTAATAAACAGTGATTTAGATCTTTTCATATGGCTATAAATAGCTTCGATTTCTTCATCTAAACACTGCCTGTTCGTATCCTTTGGCCATTTATCAATTGGGGGAATAACTTGTATTCATAAATTTCACTTAGTTCTCTATATAGTTGAGATATGAAGCTTATATAAGAGACACTTGGCTATAAAATGCAATACACAAAATAAAATTGGTAACATGCAAAACATTTTTCTCATTAATTCATTCGAATTCTGTGACCTTTTATACTAACATTTCAATAAGAAAAACATTGATTTTAGACAATATTCACTTTTCATAAAACATGAAATCTATAGTACTATAAACACTGTATAGCAAATAAAATTCTTAAAATTAAAACATTTTTTAAATTGAATCTTAACCTTGTACTGTGTCAGATGGTGCAAGGGTATTGTACAGTATACTATACTGTTATAAACCTCTCTACCTTGGCCACCCTATGAAAACCAAGGGAGAGATCACTGGGACCTTAATTGCTACTGTCAAAAGACACTGAGACTGGTGAAGTCTCAACAGCACATACACACACACACACACACACACGTGTGCACACACATATATAAATATTCCTTCACAGCTAGTGGATGGTATTGGAGACCAATAATCCATCAGCCACTATTTCATGAGCCATTGCATAGCAAAGGTGAGTTGACATTTACTCTTGATGTTGTGATTAATGATGGGATCAGCAGCCTCATTTTCTCTGGTTGATCATATGTCATGAGAATGGGAATTTAAAATCTTCTCTGCCCCTAGGTCCTTTGATAGGCTTAAGTGACTCCAAGAACTTTCCCAGATTTGAAAATAAACTCTTCCCCCTAATAGGCTGAATGTGGTCACCTGGAGCCTGTGGTGGGAAGTTTGTTTTTCAGGAACGCCCACACCTTGATACTTTGTGATTGGGAAGCGGGTCAAGAGGGCTGTGACATTCTCTGAGCCAGGAGAAGGCTATATATACCCTGATATGAGATTTTTGTTTTGGGGCTCACTTTGAGAAGAGTTGTGTGATTTGACCAGATGAGACTCTAGGAAGCCATTTAGTCCCCTGGCTTTGAAAACACAGATGTTGGTGCTTCCCTCTCTGGTAACTCACTAGGTATGGATGTACTGGTCAGACAGTTGGAAGCCTGTCTGCTGATGTGTTTCTCTGTCTGTTTGTAACTTCTGCTTGTAACTTGTTTGTATTATCTGAAGTTCAGGGTGCTGACTTTTTCCCCTGAACTAGGTAAATGATATATGTTTGATTAAAGTAAGATTGTTAACCCATTCTGAGTTGCTTGCCTTTAGAAAAGCAGATCTAAGAACCTGTGCTGGCAGCCACCCTGGGTATGCTGGGATGCTTGCTGCTACACCATACCAAGTCATCCTTCAGTCTTGGAAACTATGAGTGACACAATCTTTTGATCTTGTTTGTACACATTGTTGTACTACACATAGCTGTGAATGTGCATGGTTACCAAGGCAAAAGTGAAAATGAGGATACTAATGAAATCATACAAATGCTTGAAGTCATGAAAATTAAATGCTCTAATGCTTAGGATTGACTGTATTTACAAATGGGATAATTTATACTTCTAATAATGTCCATTATGATTCCAAATTAGTAACACTGATTCCAGTAAGAGTAACAAAAAAAAAAAAAAGGAATTCAAATCAGAGGGAACTAAGAGGGACAATACTCACCAATCTGGGATCTTGTGGTCAGAGTTAGATAATAGCAACAGAGTCAATAAAGAGTGAATCAAGAAACTATTTTTAGGGCAGCTAGGTGGTGCAGTGCATAAAGCACCAGCTCTGGAGTCAGGAGGACATGAGTTCAAATCCGGCCTCAGACACTTAACACAAAAACTAGCTGTGTGACCTTGGGCAAGTCACTTAACCCCAATTACCCTCCAAAAAGCAAAAAATAAAATAAAATTTAAAAAAGAAACTATTTACTCTGGTTATTCAGGGGTGATAGCAAGATGGGTGGCATCTACCAAGAGCCTGGTATAAGAGCTTCCTTATATACAAATTTTTAGGGTGGTATTCATAAGTTAAACCTTATTCAGTGTATCATTATACAAAACAAAGAAAAGAAAGATGACTATTCATAAAACACAGGTGGTTATACCAAAAGAATAGCATACTTGTTGGAGAAAAAAATGTGTATTATTCATTACATGAGATAGATAAAAGAGTTATTGTTTGAGTATTGCTATTCTCATTAGATCAAAGAAATCTGCCTTTTGGGCCAGACAGGGAAAAGAACTTTCCCAGGCTGCTAGCATCCTCCACTTTAGTAGCTAAGTCTTTTTTTAGCAATAAGAAGTGAAAATGAGACACCAAAGGACAATTAATAATTGCAGCAGCTGGGCTTGTAGTTCACTAGCAAAATGGTTGATACAGCAAGATTGAGTCAGCATGCCTTACAGCAGGGTTGTTTCTTAGGAGGGGAGAGTCTATGTGTTGTATATGCATATCAGAGAAGTTCATGGTGCAGTAACAGGGAGTTTAGTAAGTGATATTAAGGCAAAGGCAGCAAGGAGGTTCACTGGAAGTTGCTGACCTCTGGAAACTTGCTAAAGTCAATGACAGGGATTCACGTGGGGAGGGAAATTGTGTCCATTTTTCCAACATCAAATTCAAGCAAATAGGTGGATTTTAAAGTACATTTAGAAGGTGAAAAATATCATTGAAATGTAAAGATATTGAAGTTATCATCATTGTAATCAACAAAACAACAAACATTCACTGAGGATAACTGCTCAAAAAGTACTGTGATGGGTACTAGGGCTACAAAGAAATAGAAGAAGCAGTATTTATGCCAAGCACAAAATTATTACTATAGATAATAAATACACAAAGACTTCAGAGGAGGGATTTATGAAGGTATGGTCTTCAAAGGTCTCATAGAAGAGGTAGAATATGTGCTTATTAAAGACATACTGAAGTTATTATAATGGTTCTGTGTACCATATCTGAATGTTTTCTGTCCAAATAGTGGGATATAGAAATAGTGGTGAGGACTGAAGAAGTGGCTCTATGCAGGTGATAGTTCAATGATTCTGAAGCCTCTATTCTTTTCCCTCCCATGCCCTACTCAATTAGGGTAACACCTATCAGGCTGACCATTGGACTAGCCATTTTACCCCGACTAGTAGGAACACATGTTGCATAAATGGGAAATTCTAGAATCAATCTTTGTGCAGAATCAAAACAGTTAAAAGAAATGGAGTCCAGAAAGTATACATGTGGCGAGTCAGTAATTCCCAGACCAAAACAGGGCAAACAGATACTCTACAGTCATTCTCAACAGATGTACCTTCCCCCACCCTCACTTTCATGAGCAGATTAGACTAGTTCTTAAGAAAATCATTGGAGTAGCATCTCTACCTACCTTGTGTATTTAGAGAAGAATCACATGGTTTGCAGTGCCAGACAGAATGAAACAAAAAGCTATGTGCTTGAAAAAGGAAAGTACTATGTGAATCTCTACCATGTAAGGAGTTGTAAAGTTAGCAATATATTTTGCAGTTGGGGCAGCCAGGTAGCACAGCGAGTAAGAACATGGGACCCAGTGTCAGGATGACCTGGGGATCCAATCCAGGCTCAGACACTTAGCACCCAACCAGAAACACCTGGCCGTGTAACCTTGAGCAAGTTACTTAACCCCAAATGCTTAAAAAAAAAAAAATATATATATATATATATATATATATATATAGCAGTTTGAAATGTGTATGCATGTATATATGAACAGAAGCAATTTTTTTCCATCCTGTGTCCTACTGATGTTTATTTTGAAAAACCCTGGTTTGGACAGGAGCTCACATGGCACTTGTTCTCTCTCTTCTCTCCCTGTCCCTGTCTCTAACTTTGTCTGTCTTGGATTTTAGACCCTTAGTTGAGATATTTGATGCAAAGATTTTTTCTCAAGTGAAAGTTTTTCTTTTCTCTAGTTATATTGATTTTATTCATGCAAAAGCTTTTAAATTTTGTACAACTGAAATTTTTTTGTCTTTAATGATTTCTTCTTATCCTTATGTGATTTTGAATTGTTCTGAAAGATTCACCTCCTGTCTTTCTCATCTTTTTTTTTTCTTAAATGACAAGGTCTTTATGTGAAGATCAGTAATCCATTTCATGTTTATTTTAGTATATGTTTTAAGATGCTGGTATAAATCTAATTTCTACAAAATTGCTCTCCAGTTTGCCCAGTAGTTGTTATAGAATGGGAAGTATTTTCTCTAAAAGTTATTGAACACTGAGTTACTGTGTTCCATTGTTTCTAAGCCTTCTTTATCTAGTCTGTGGCTTTGATCTACTCATTTTTTAGCCAATACTAAATAGTTTTCATGATTGACACTCTATCATTTAGTTTGAAACCTGATAATCCTAGGACTCCTTCATTCCTACTTTTTTTTTTGTTTTCCTGGAGCATCTTAACCTTGTGTTTCTCCAAATTAAATGTGTTATTATTTTGACTAGTTCTACGAAGTAACGCCTTGATAATTTCATTAGTACAGCACTAAATTTGTAAAATAATTTAAATTTTATTATGTTGTAGCCCAACAATGAGCAGTTAGTTCATTAATTAATAATTAGCTAATTATTTGTCTTTATTTTTATGAAAAGTGATGATAATTCCACTTAACTCCTGAGTGTGCCTTGGTTAGTGAACTTTCAGATGTTTTCTAGATTTTTGTGGTTAAGTGTACTTTTTATTTTTATCCTTGTTATTCTTTGTGTCTGTCACTGCCACTATTCACTATATCACGTCAAGTTTTCTTAAGCCACAGTAGAAATAAACAAAAAAGCTAATTTCTGCCAATTTTTATCAAGAATATTTTTCAATTTCTATATTCTAGATCCTCATATTTACAGTCAGTTCTGAATTATCAAAGGAAAACTGTCTATATTCTTGGCTTCAAATTCTTATTTTGTAGGCAAAAAGATAATCTTTGTTTATTCTAACCTAGTAGGACCTAAAGAGCAAGAGAGAGAGAAAAAAAGGAGGCAGGGGGCAACATTAAGCTTAAACAATGTTCTAAATCCCTACCCTAGAAGTGTGTAACTGCAACCCAACTCTATTTTAGGCTCTTTAAAAAATCAATCTGACATGCAATACTTAAAATTTTCATTGAGGAACAAGGAAGGAGTT
Organism: Petaurus breviceps papuanus; assembly: GCF_028583685.1. Lineage (NCBI taxonomy): Eukaryota > Metazoa > Chordata > Mammalia > Diprotodontia > Petauridae > Petaurus > Petaurus breviceps. Next base: position 18,005,389 of record NW_027186296.1, on the reverse strand, counting down.
AATATGGGGCAAGTACAATTGTCCTTTTAATCTGGTTCAAGTGCCATGTTTGCAGGAGAACTTTCTTGATCTCCCAATTACTAGCACTTTTCTTCCTCTTGAGATTATTTTGTATATACAGTACTTCTTTTACTTACTTGTTGAATATATTGTACCACCTTAGTAGAATATAAGCTCCTTGAAGACAAAAACTATTTCATTTTCCATTTTTGTGCTGCCAGTACATAGTATTATTTATTAAGTGACTGGTAGGTTTAATTTAATTTTGTTTGACATAGAGTAGATTCTTGGAATATAAGCTTGACCTGTCCTCTCCGTTGAAGACTGCCCCTCTAGCAATGCAGGTCAGCACCATCTCTAAGAAACTAATGTATATATGTACCCAAACACCATCTTAACAGAAATGTTCATTGTAAACTATTACATCTTTTTTTAAGTTAATATTTTGTTTTGCCCAATTATATGTAAGAACAATTTTTAACATTCTTTTTTTAAAAAAAAAACTTAGTTCCAAATTCTCTCCCTTATGTCCTTTGCTCTACCCTTCACCGAGAAGGCAAGCAATTTGCTACAGGTTATACAGGTGCAATCACACAAAACATATTTCTCTGTTAGTCATGTGGCAAAAGAAAACACTGGCCAAAAAAATCCAAGAAAAATAAAGAAAATGTACACTATCTGCAGTTATTTCTTTGGAGATGGATAGCATTTTTCATCACAGTCCTTCAGAATTATCTTGGATCAATGTGTCTCTGAGAATAGGTAAGTCATTCACAGTTGATCATCATACAGTATTGTTGTTACTAGATACATGTTCTTCTCATTCTGCTCACTTCACTTTGCCTCAATTCATGTAATTCATTCCAGGTTTTTCTCAATCTGCCTAATCATTCTTTCTTATACTGTAATAGTATTACTTCACAATTATACACCACAACTTCTTCAGCTATCCTCCAGTTGATGAAAATCCCTTCAATTTCCCACCGCTGAAAGAGCTGCTGTAAAGATTTTTGTACTTATAGATTCTTTTCTTTTTTATCTCTTTGGGATGTAGACCTAGTAGTAGTATTGCTTGGTCAAAGGGTGTGTATGATTTGGAGCATAGTTCAAAAATGCTCTATAATAGAGTCAGTAGAAAACTTCACCAACAGTGTATTAGTGTCTCAATTTTCCCACATTCCCTCCAACATTAGTCATTTTCCTTTCTGTCATATTAGCCAGTCTGATAGATGTGAGGTGATACCTCAGAGGTGTTTTAATTTCCTTTCTCTACTCAGTAACGATTGAGAGCATTTTTGATTACTTCATCTGAAAACTGCCTATTTGTATGTTTTGACCATTTATTGATTGAGGATTGGCTCTTATTTCTATATATTTCTATAAATTTGACTCAATTCTCCATATATTTGAGATCTTTATCAGAGAAATTTGCTGTGAACATTTTTTTAGTTATGATTACTACCTATGTATTTCCCTCCATCCTATTTTCCCACTGTTTCTCTCCCTCTCCCCTTCCTCTCTTCCTTTCTCCTTCTCTCTCTCCTTTCACCCTCTCTATTCTCAAAAGTGTTTTGTTTCTGACTTTTACCTCCACAAATCTGCCTTCCTTTCTATCAGCTTGCCTTCCTCTTATCCCCTTCCTCTCCTACTTTCCTGTTAGGTAATATAGATTTTTATACCCAACTGATTGTTTATGTTATTTTTGAGCCAATTCTGATGAGAGTAAGGTTGACACATTCCCCCTAACACACACCACTTTTCCATCTTCCCCTCCACTGCAAAAGTTATTTCATACCTCTTTCATGTCAATTAATTTACCCCCCATTCTACCTCTCCCTTTCTCCTCCCAATTCTTTCCTCTTTCTCACCCCTTAATTTTATTTTTTTAGATAATCCTCTCATCAAGTTCAACTGAACCTGTGCCCTCTCTCTATGTATTTGCCTTTCTATCTGTACTAATAATGAGAGTTTTTAGGAGTTACAAGTTTCATTTTCCTATGTAGGAATGTAAATAATTTAATCTTATTAAATCCCTTATGATTTCTCCTTCCTGTTTACCTTCTTATGCTTCTCTTGAATCTCATATGTGAATGTCAAATTTTCTAATCAGCCCTGGTCTTTTCATCAGGAATGCTTGAAAGACCTGTATTTAATTGAATGTCCATTTTTCCCCCTGAAGGATTATGCTCATTTTTGCTGAGGAGGTGATTCTTGGCTGTAATCCTAGCTCTTTTGCCCTCTGGAATATCATTTTCAAAGCCCTCTGATCATTTAAAGTAAAAACTGCTAAATCTTGTGTTATCCTTATTGTGACTCCACAATATTTGAACTCTTACTTTTTCACTGTTTACAGTATTTTGTCTTTGACTGAGGAGCTCTGGAATTTGGCTATAATATTCCTGGGAGTTTTCATTTTGGGAAAATTTTCAGAAGGTGATCAGTGGATTCTTTCAATTTCTATTTTACACTCTGGTTCTAGAATATCAGGGCAGTGTTCCTTTAAAATTTCTTGAAAGATGATGTTTTAGCCCTTTTTTTTAGCATAGCTTTCAAGTCTTCCAATAATTCTTTTTTATTATTATTTATTTTTGAATTAAATTTTATGTTTATATTTAGTTTACATAATTCATTACCACAAGATTTTGAGTTACAAATTTTCTCCCAATTTTTCCCCTACCCACCACACCAAAACAGCAATCCCACTGAATATCCCATATCCTAATCTACTCTCTCCCATATCTTCCCCTATCCCATCTCCAACTTTCCAGTAGAGCACAGTGGATCTCTATGCCCCAGTGGCTGTATATTTTATTTCCCAGTTACATGTAAAATAATAATGATATAGTTTTTTTAACATTTAATTTTAAGACTTTGAATGCAGGATTCTTTCCCTTCCTCCTTCATCACCCACCCTTACTGGGAAGATAAGCAATTCAATATAGAATGTACATGTGTAGGTATGTAAACATTTCCATAGTGGATATATTATATTGTGAAAGACTGACTATATTTCCCTCCATCCCATCCCACCCCCGACTTGTTCTATTCTATACTTTAATGCTGTCCCTTTTCAAAAGTGTGTGCTTCCAACATCCCTTCCCCCCCCCAGTCTGCCCTCCTTTCCATCATTCCCCCTCTCATCCCCTTCCCCCATACTCTTCTGTAGGGTGAGATACCCTATAGAGTGTGTATGTCATTTCCTCCCTAACCCAAATTCAATGAGAATAAGGTTGACTCATTCCCTTTTGCCTTCCTATTCTTCCCCTCCATTGTAAGAGTTTTCCCTTGCCTCTTCTATATGAGATAATTTACCCCATTCTGTCTCTCCCCATCTCCTCTCATTATGTTCCTCTCTCAGCTCTCAATTTTACCTTTTAAGTGTCATCCCTTCCTATTCGTTTGGTCCTGTGCCCTCTTTCTATGTATACCTGTACACATATATACACTCACATATTTATGCACACACCCATATACCCTCCTATATAGACATATATATAATATACACACACACACATTTCTATTCCCTTCAACTATTCTCATACCAAGAAAAGTTTCATAAGTTATAGTTATCATTTTTCCATGGAGGGATGTAAGTAGTTCAACTTCGATAAGTTCCTTATAATTTCTTTTCTCTGTTTAGCTTCTCATGCTTCTTTTGCTTCTTGTATCTGAATGTCAAATTTTCTATTCAACGCTGGTTTTTCATCAAGAATGATTGAAAGTCCTCTATTCCACTGAGTGACCATATTTTCCCCTGAAATATGATACTCAGTTTTGCTAGGTAGGTGATTCTCGGTTTTAATCCCAGCTCCTTTGACCTCTGGCAGAATATCATATTCCAAGCCCTTCTATCCCTCAGTGTAGAAGCTGCTAGATCTTGTGTTATCCTGATTGTGTTTCCACAATATTCAAATTGTTTCTTCCTGGCTGCTTGTAATATTTTCTCTTTGATCTGGGGACTCCAGAACCTGGCATTAATATTCCTAGGAGGTTTTGGGGGGTTTTCTCAGGAGGTGATTGGTGGATTCTTTCAACCTCTATTTTGCCCTCTGGTTCTAAAACATTAGTGCAATTTTCCTTGAGAATTTCTTTCTTCGTTGTTTTTGTTTTTGTAGTTTATTTTTTTTTATTTTTTTAGTTAACATCATTCATTTCCACAACATTTTGAGTTACATTCCCTTTTGCCTTCCTGTCCTTCCCCTCCATTGTAACAGTCTTCCCTTGCCTCTTCTATATGAGACAATTTGCCCCATTCTATCTCTCCCCATCTCCTCTCATTATATTCCTCTCTCATCTCTTAATTTCACCTTTTAAGTATCATCCCTTCCTATTCAACTGGTCCTGTGCCCTCTGTCTATGTATACCTGTAAACATATATACACATACTCACATATGTATTCATATGCCCATATACCCTCCTATATAGGCATATGTATGTATTTATATATATGTATGTGTATATATATATATATATATATATATATATATATACACATTTCTATTCCCTTCAACTATTCTCATACCGAGAAAAGTTGAATAAGTTACAATTATCATTTTTCCATGTAGGAATGTTAATATTTCAACTTTGATAAGTTCCTTATGATTTCTTTTCCCTGTTTACCTTCTCGTGCTTCTCTTGCTTCTTGTATCTGAATGTCAAATTTTCTACTCAACTCTGTTTTTTTCATCAGGAATGCTTGAAAGTCCTCTATTCCATTGAATTACCATATTTTCCCCTGAAACATGGTACTCAGTTTTGCTGGGTAGGTGATTCTTGGTTTTAATTCCTGCTCCTTTGACCTCTGGAATATCTTATTCCAAGCCCTTTGATCCCTCAGTGTAGAAGCTGCCAGATGCTGTGTTATCCTGATTGTGTTTCCACAGTATTTCCTGACTGCTTGTAATATTTTCTTCTTGATCTGGGAACTTTGGAACCTGGCTATAATATTTCTAGGAGTTTTCTTTTGGGGATCTTTTTCAGGAGGTGAATCAGTGGATTCTTTCAAGCTCTCTTTTGTCCTCTGTTTCTAAAACATCAGGGCAATTTTCCTTGAGAATTTCTTAGAGGATAATTTCTAAGATCATTTTTTGATCGTGGTTTTCAGGTAGTCCATTAATTTTTAAATTATCTCTCCTGGATCTATTTTCCTGGCCAGTCATTTTTTCAATGAGATATTTCACATTGCCTTCTATTTTTTAATTTGTTTTGATCTGTTTAATAGTATCTTGATTTCTCATGAAGTCACTAGCTTCCATTTGCTCCAATCTAATTCTGAAGGAATGATTCTCTTCAGCGAGATTTTGAGATTCTTTTTCCATCTGGAAAATTTGGCTTTTTAAGGCATTCTTCTCCTCATTGGCTTTTTAAGCCTCTTTTGCCATTTGAGTTAGTCTATTTTTTAAGGTGTTATTTTCTTCAGTCAGGTTGTTAACTCTCATTTTATAATTTTCTTGCATCATTCTCATTTCTATTCCCAGTTTTTCCTCCACTTCTCTTATTTGGTTTTCAAAATCCTTCTTAAGTTCCTCTGTGGGCTATAAGCAGCTTATTCTTTTCTTGGAAGCTTCTGGTGCAGGAGTTCTGACTTTGCTGTCTTCCTCCTGTTCCATGACCCAATCCTTTTTGTCCCCAAAAAAAGAATCCAGAGTCGGACTGCTGTGCTCGCCTTGTTTCCTTCCTTTGCTGATGTTGCCACTCAATTACTTGACTTTTGAGCTTTTTGCCACAGTAGAACTTTGCTATGGGGGGAGGGGGGAGCATTGTCCCAATCCCTGGGGTTTTTGCATCTGCTGGAGCTATTAGCTGGGTGCCTTCTCTGAAGCCTCTACATACTCTGGCAAACTGGTCACACACCCCAGGACGTCCACCCTAGACCACAATCCAGATCCAAGCAGGTTAAAGCAAGAGCAATTACCCCTAAACTGGTCACTTGCTCCCCCTACAATCTGCAGACCAGGAGCTCTGAAGCAGCCACGTGACAGTGGCTGCATGGCTGCAGTGTTTCAGCCGCTTCTCCCTCCAGGGAGTAAAGGCCTGACCACACTCCCAAACTCCCAGTTCACAAAGTCCACACTGCACTTACCTTTCACTTTGTCCTTAGCATCTATGGGCTGATAATTCTGGAAACTGCCACAGCTGTTGGTGATCTGAAGTCCCTCCAGCCAGTGGCTGGTTGTGGCCGCCCTGAGGCTAAAACCTCAGGCTCATGTGGGGCTGAGCTCAGTTCCCAGGGCGCTGTGCTGGCCACTTCCTGCTGGCCTGCCAGGCTGTCCTCAGCAGGAGGTTAGCTTCTCTGTGTAGTGGGTTCTGTAGCTCCAAGGTTTGTTCAGAGTCACCTTTTACATAAAATGGAGGAGATGGAAGTGGGAGCCACACAGAACTCCTGTTTCTACTCCCAAAAATTTCTTGAAGGATGATTTCTAGGTTCTTTGTTTGACCATGGCATTCAGGTAGTCCGATAATTTTTAAAGTATCTCTCCTGGACCTATTTTCCAGGTCAGTGGTTTTTCCAATGAAATATTTCACATTGTCTTCTATTTTTTCATTTGTTTAGATCTGTTTAATAGTATCTTGATTTCTCATAAAGTCACTAGCTTCCATTTGCTCCAATCGAATTCTGAAGGAATGATTCTCTTCAGTGAGCTTTTGAGATTCTTTTTCCATCTGGTAAATTTGACTTTTTAAGGCATTCTTCTCCTCATTGGCTTTTTGAGCCTCTTTTGCCATTTGAGTTAGTCTATTTTTTTTTTGTTATTTTCTTCATTCAGGTTGTTGACTCTCATTTCATAATTTTCTTGTATCATTCTCATTTCTCTTCTCAGTTTTTCCTCCACTTCTCTTACTTAGTTTTCAAAATCCTTCTTAAGCTCCTCTATGGCCTGTAACTAACTCATATTCTTCTTGGAAGCTTTTGGTGCAGAAGTTCTGACTTTTCTGTCTTCCTTCTGTTCCATGCTTTGATCCTTTTTGTCCCCAAAAGAAGAGTGTAAATTTGGATTGCTGTATTTGCTTTGCTTCCTTTGCTTGCTCATGTTTCCACTCAATTACTTGACTTTTGAGCATTTTGCCACAGTAGAACTCTGCTATCAGAGAGGGAAGCTTTGTCTCAATTGCTGGGAGTTTCTCAGCTGCCAGAGCTATTAGTTAGGTGCCCTCTCTGAAGCCTCCACACGCTCTGGCAAACTGGTCACACACCCCAAGACCTCCACCCTAGACAGTGATCCAGATCCAAGCAGGTTAAAGCAAGAGGGATTACCCCTTAGACTGGTCACTTCATCCCCCTACAATCTGGAGACCAGGAGCTCTGAAGCAGCCATGTGGTGACTGCACAGCCGTGGTGCCTCAAATGCTTCAGTGGCTGGTTGTGGCTGCCCTGAGGCTAAAATCTCAGGCTCATGAGGGGTTTGGCTCAACTCCCAGAATGCTGTGCTGGCCCCTTTCTGCTGGCCTGCCAGAGGTTAGCTTCTGTCACTTTGTGGGTTCTGTAGCTCCAAAGTTTGTTTAAAGTCATTTTTTACATGAATTGGAGGAGATGGAAGCCGGAGTTGCATGGAAGTCCTGTTTCTACTCCACCATCTTGGCTCCACCCCCTTCCAATAATTCTTAAATGATCTTTCTCAGATCTATTTTCCAGGTCAGTTGTTTCTCCAATGAGATATTTCATATTTTCTTCTTTTCATTCTTTTGATTTTGTTTTATTGTTTCTTGATGTCTCATAAAGTCATCAGCTTCCATTTGCCTGTTTCTAATTTTTAAGGAATTATTTTCTTCAATAAGTTTTTGTACCTCCTTCTCCATTTGGCCAATTCTACTTTTTTAAGGAATTTTTTTTTCTTAAATGGACTTTTGTGCCTATTTTTCCATTTGGTGACTCTGCTTTTCAAGACATTCTTCTCCTTATTGGATTTTGGTGCTTCTTTTACCATTTGTCCAATTCTGTTTTTTAAGGTATTATTTCTTCAATATTTTATTTATTGTGCCTCCTTTACCAAACTGTTAACTCTCTTTTCATGGTTTTCTTGTATCTTTCTCATTTTTCTCTCCAGTTATTCCTCTTCCTCTCTTTATTTTTAAAATTCTTTTTGAGCTCTTCCATGACCTGAGACCAATTAATATTTTTCTTTGAGGGTTTTGATATAGCAATTTCAATTTTGTTGTCTTATTCTGAATTTGTGCTTTGATCTTCCCTGTCACCCTAGTAACTTTCTATAGTCAGGATCTTTTTCTTCTGTTTTTTTTTCCAGCTTCATTTGTCTGCTCATTTTTCCAGCCTATTTCTTGATTTTATGCTAAAATGGGGCTCTGCTTCTGGAGTGGAGAGGTCATTGTCCCAAACTTCAAGTTTTTTGTTTAGCTATTTTCAGAGATAATTCTAGGGTTGTGATTCTTCCAAGGTGACATAATATAGGAATAGGTGTGATTACTACTTTGCTCACCTCTGTGCAACCATAAGCACTCTTATCCACCCTGGAACTGTGACCAGGGTCTCAGTTCCTCTGCAGACACAATCTCTAGTGTGCTACTTCTGCTTCTCACCCTGGGACTGAGACCCCAATACCAACATAGGCAGTGCATCAGAGTCCTGACCCCAGGGCCAGCAAAGGGACTGTTGTAATCTCCTTCTGACCAGTTACCATCTGTGGGCTGTGAAGTCTACAAACTGCCACTGCCACCACTGATTCAGTCTCCCCAAGGCCTACTGCTGGTTTTCTGAGCCACAGCCTGTGCTTGACTGAACTCCACTCTTACCTCAGTGTAACAGACCTTTCCTGCTAACCTTCTAAGATTTCTTGAGCTGGAAATTTATTTCATTCCATTCTTTTATGGGTTCTGCTCCAGATGTGTCTGGGGGCACTATTTAAAGTTGTTTGAAGGAGTTTGGGCAAGACCTCAGGCAAGTCCCTGCCTTTTCTCTGCCATCTTGACCTATTGTACCTTTTGTTAGCAGAGAGGATTGGAAATCCAGATTTTTTCATTAGTTTTGGATATTTAGCTCACCATAGCATCCATCTATAAATGTTGATTGAAATTTAACCATAGCTATAACTAATGTGGACTCATGCAAATGATTATTAATTTAGGTAGGATTCTAGGAACAAATAATTTTCATTTCTATGATTAAATAATATATTGCTTAGTTCTTAAGCCCTAAGGCATAGTTAGTAATGTATTATTAATGTCATTTTATAGATGAAGAAACTAAATCTCACTAAGTTAAATGACTTATCTGACCTAAGGTAAACCATCTAATAAATATTGGAATTGAAACATTGACCCAAGTCTGCTGACTATAAGACTACATCATACTGTCTCTGGATACAGAGGTAAAGTAAGTACTAGAGGTTCAAATGAGGTCTATTCTTAGCTCAACTACATATAGTTAACTTTAAAACACTAATCACTGTATTGTTTTAGACACATGTAAAGATGAAACTACTTTTGGAACAATGTCACATACTGAGAAGGACCAGTCTTCTTCCCCAAATACTGGATTCTATCTTTTCATAAAGTAGTTTGGGGTTTTATGGTTATGTAAATAAACTGATTCTGACAGAGCTCCTTCCTTTGGTGTAGCTCATTTATTGGGCTTTGTTTGGATCCAGTGGCTCTTAGCAGTTGGGTTGGGAACTTTAGTGGTAGCCAGATCAAAGTCATTGGAGCTAGTGAGCCTCATAAGATTCAATTCTTCTTCCAATCATTAAGTTCAACTATTAGCTTTTTATTCACTTAAAAGCAGTTGAGATCGTCTTTGGTTTAATTAAAAACAGAACCAAAATTTGCCAGTTTGATCTGGGAAATGGATTTATTTTAGGGCTTATTGTTAGTGATGAATATTAAGAATCTGCCCATGAAGGAAGTTTGAGTCTATAATTTATTTTCACAAATAATAGAATAAAGCACAATGCCAGTTTCTTTGTTCAGTACAGAAACCTGACTTACAGTAAGTACTCTGATTGAAGGTTTTTGGTTAAAGGGTGGGGAACGGACACTGCGTCACCATGGCTTTTGCTAATATTTTTCCCATTAGAACACAATGGGTCTAAACAAAGAGAAAATGATATGGGTGAACCACAGCACCCTCCATTTAACATTTATACTCAAAGTAAAAAAAAAAAATGACCTGTTTTGAAAGTTTTCCTCATTACCATTTTATCCTTCCATCCAAATTTATGACCATACATATATAATCCTTAAGATTAAAATATATGATGGCACTCCTCAGATGTCAATCCTATCCTTATATTTCATAATTTTAGGCTTTTGATTTTTTATGGAAAAAATCCCTAGATTGTGTTCTCCTACTATACCATATAAATGTGTATTTCTCAACCACTTTTCCCTACTACCAAATTCAAAAATCTGGGAAAATCTATCCCTGACATTATTATGAATGGACTTATAAAAATCTCTGGAGTCCTTGACAGAAGTTTTCAAATTCCTTCTTGAAAATAAGAGAAAGGCATAACCGAGCCCAGTCTACTTTTTTATTACCTTGTTCTTTTGCAAACAGTTGATGGGGAAATGGAAGTTATCATTAATGGCTTCACAACTTTGGTGTCTCAAACCCCAAAAGTCTAGTAATTTTCTGGTTTTTTTAAGCTAAAAGTATATTAATTCATATTTACCCAGAAATTATTTCATCCACCCTCAATGATTCCACTAAATTGTTTTTCAACACTCAGTTTTTCAAAAAATGCTTAACTGTTATGACCACACCTCCTCTAGGTTCTTTGTTGCTCTTACTCTCCTATCTAACTGTTAAAATTGCCAACTTCTATTTCTGTTCTATACATTAACAAAATGTTTTGATTATTATCACTTCTATACTTTTGCCTGGAATGCCAACCCCCTGCTTCTCAGCCTATCTAAATGCTACCCATTGTTCAAATTTTAGATCATTCCACTTACCCTAACTATTCTGGACCACAATGGATCTATCCCTTTTTACTGGGCATATATATGATATTCTGTGTGTATACCATGAAACACGTAGGAAACATTGCAGTACTAGTAGCAGTCCAAGTCAACTTATCTGTTACCATAAACCTAAGGAAAGGCAATGTGCCACTATAGTAATTATCCAGCAAATGAGTATCAGATAGGAACTGTTCACCAGGTGACATTCTTCGGGCCACTGGCCAAGCTGTCATATCCAACTCTCCCCAGTACATACGTATATGAGGAAACCTCCTACACTACAGTGCCATGTGGTTCCAAATATCAGTGCTGGGAGGTTTTTAAATGTCTGTACTGACTGGGCTCTGAATTTAGTATGGGATAAAAACCCCAAATGGGGCCATGAAGAGTCAGACATGACTGAAAGGACTAAATGACAGCTACTGTTTCTCCCATGCTAAATCTGAAATTTTCTCTCTAAATCAATGACTCCCACCTTCACAGAACATAGGCATTAGTGTCTGTGGCTACATAGTGAAGTAAAACAATCCGAAGGGCTATATTTTCTCTTTCCTATAATTCTATGTAGTATCCCCAATTGATGGCTGATACTTCGACATCACTATCCAAATCAGTGCTAACTTTGAATCTAGAAGATATAGCTGTTATTAAATGACAATGGATGTTTGCTCACCTTGGGGCCCCCAAGTTCAGCTTTCTATCCACTATGCCATGCTGCCTCTTTACCATTTTTAGTCTCATAAAATCCTTCGTGGCAACAGAGTGATAAATTTCTGTTTAGTTCTTACAGCTGATGCAATGTTCATAATGCCCTATCTTTACCACAGATTTCATTCCTGTGAAGGTGGGAGTTTATTAGATACAGAAAAAATTAAAGGCAAAATATTGAGGCCTTCTACATGGAGATCTCTGACTTATAATCTCTCCAAACCGCTCCAATTAATCTCTCCATTGTTCAAGTGTGTCTAGGGAATTTCTAAATTTCACTTGACCACAGATTGTGGAGAAGGAACAAAGGGGATGGAATTTAGGTCTGGGTCCCCAGTTTCAGACTGCAGGGTATTAAACAAAGGAAGGCAGATAGAGACATCTATCTTCCCACTTCCGGTTCACCAACAATTGCTGACAACTGTCTATGGTACTCTGGATCTCCTCTCATTCCAGTTTTAGCTTCTGCTCCCTGGTCTGGGTTACCTCTGCCTCACTGGTCTCTGCACACTAATCTCAGCTTTTAAGTATCTGATCTTGTTCATTGCAGATAGAAGCTTTTATGCCATCTATCAGTCTCCAATTCCAAAGCCTAAATCTAATTGGACTTAACTAGCTTCCTATCTCTTTCTTTCATCTGGAAACCCAGAAGCCTTTCTCACCATGTCAACTTCTACTGGCTACATTCTTAAAAGAGCACCCAGGTCAATAAAATAGCATAGAACTGTGTTTTCTGAAAGTTTTGTAGCAAGTGGGAACCATATTTTTCAATTCTTTTTTCAATGCTTTAGTTCCTGTGCTTTCATTTTGGTCATTATTATTGTTTTGTGATAGACCTGGGGCCTAATAGTGTAAAAGAACAGTTCTACTGCACCTAATGTTGTTAATTGGTTCCAAAAAAACAGGACATTAAACACAACAAAAGTATAAGGGCTCATTGGTTCCAGGGGAACAGTGTTAGAGAAGGGAGGAGAACAGAGTGAAGGAGAGGAGAAAAGAGAGAAAAGAAGAAATCTTGAGGGGAGGAAGCCAATCTCCTCTGGGTTTACTTGTAATTTATTAATAGCATTAATGGAGGAGCAAGGTTGGTAAGAACAACATTATAAAAGTCATGCTTATACTCTGTTCATCTGTAATGTTGCCCCAGTAGAGAGACTGGGATCTTAGGAAAACTAAGAATTGAATGTGAGGAGTAGAGAAGGCTGCTTGGTGGGACGGGTGAAGGTGGAAGACCTGGGTTTGAATTCAGACACTGCCACTAAATGCAACAGCAGACAAGTTGCTTCCCTTCTCTGAGCCTTAGCTTCCTTATCTACAAAATGAGCTGTGGGTATTTAAGGTCCCCTCACACTAAAATCCCAAGTAGATGTTGAGGAGGACAATGAAAACTATCCTGGGAAAGTATTCAAGGAACTTAGGCAAAGGCTGAGGAGGAGAGAAAGGGAGGGAGGAAAAGAATATGAGATGGTGCTACTTTTTCAGTTTGACCTGAGCTTCTGGACTTCTGAATTGGATCTTGATCAAGTTAACATTGGCATTAAAATCAGATTGCTGCCCAAATGTAGCATGTCCAGTATACTCCCAAAGACTCATGTACTTCTGCCTTTTTGGTATCAGTGGCAATGAAGTCAGTCAATAAGCATGTTAAGCACCTACTATGTAACAGTGCTATGCTAAGCAGGATACAAAGCAAAGCAAAGGACGGCCCCTGCCTCTGGGAACTTATAGTCTAACGGGGGAGACAACATAGAAACAGCCATGTACAAACGAGTGATGTGAAGGGTAAATTGGAAATCATCAAGAGAAGGAAGGTACAAGAAGAAGAGGGATGGGGATTTGAGCCGGAATTTGGAGGAAGCCAGAGCAGCCAGGAGGTAATAGGAAGGAGAGCATTACAGACATTGGAGACCGCTGAAGAAAAGTCTGGAAACGTGTTGGAGGTAGGGAGGTTAGGAAGGACTTTGAACAACAAACAGATAATTTTGTATTTGATCCCTGGAGGTGACAGGGAGCCACTAGAGTTTATTGGCCAGGGGACTGAGTGAGGACTGTAACATAGTTGGATCTGTATTTAGAAAAATTACTTTGGCCACTGAATGAAGGATGGATTAGAGCAGGGAGAGACTTGAGTCATGCAGACCCACCAGCAGGCTGTTGGAATGGTCCAGGCAAGAAATGATGAGAAGATGAAGGGGGAAAGGAAAGGAAAATAGGAATCATATGCTCCTAATAAATTCAGCTTTAATTAGTATTGTGAGACTACTATTCTTTCTTCCTCCAAAGCCTGACCTCCTTTTACACATTCCTGAGTGGTTCTAAGTAAACACTTGTACTTCCATTCTTATTTTTTCCCACTTAACTTCTAATATAATTTTATAAATACAGGATATTCCAAAAGTCTTAGTGCCATTTTCACAATTTAAGTTGTTAAAATGGCACTAAGAGTTTTTGGACGCTCGGCATGTTATAACAACAAAAAAATATCTTGACTCCACAATATATCTAGTATATTTTGTGGGTATATATTTCAACATAGATGACTAGATGGTGCAGTGAATAGAGTGCTGGGCCTAGAATCAGGAAGACTCATCTATTTGAGTTCAAATCTGACCTAAGACACTAGCTGTGTGACTCTAAGCAAGTCCCTTAACCCTGTCTGCTGCAGTTTCTTCATCTGTAAAATGAGCTAGAGAAGGAAATGGCAAACCACTCTAGTATCTTTGCCAAGAAAACCCTAAATGGAGTCATAGAGAGTCAGATATAAATGAAAAACAACAAAAATTTTGACATAATTTCTTTCCTTTGGAATCCTATGCATTTTATTTTATGCATTCAAAAATATTCTGAGGGGCGGCTAGGTGGCACAGTGAGTAAAGCGCTCTCAGAATATATATATATATTCTGAGAAGTGCATAGGTTTCACCAGACTACCAATGGAGACCATGCCACAAAAATGGTTAAGGATTCATTCACTAAAACATTTGTCTGACTTCACCTTTACTCCCTTAATTCCCTGTCCTGTAATATGCTTCTGTTCTGTCACATCCTTCTGGCAGAAAGCAAGTTCCTGGGGCCAAGGACTACATGTTGTTTCTTTGTTTGTTTGTTTTTTTATTTTGGATCCCCATTGGCTAGTCCAATACCATGTACATGGAAAGCACTTAATAAATTATTTGCTGAATTGAATTATTTTGACTAATCATTACTGATTAAGTAATTACATAGTCCTTAAACAAGTTACCAAAAGACCACAAATCCTCTCAAGAGGGTATCTTCAAGCATCCTGTGGCCACCTAGGGAAGATAAAGAAGGTAAAATGGTTAAATGCCCCATCTGATGAAGGTGGACACTATCTCTCTGGTCAGAGCAGACCCCACTCATAAAGCCAAAAAGCTAAGCAGAGCCAAAGCACTATGGTAAAACTGATGAAGAATGCTAGGGGCTCATGTTTTTCATGTAGGGTCCAGATATATGACTCCTATTATGGGAAGATCACCTGTACCGAGGTTCTATTGGTTCTGCCAGGTACACAGTCCATGGTTTACTAGGAGCCAAAGAAAATAAAATCAATATCAGTTTCAACATGTGGAAGCTAAGGCATGTTGTTGCTGTAACTTTCTGAGCTTTTCTCCAGATCCATTTCCCTCCTATGCCAGGAAAAATGTATTTCTAGGAGAAGGGTATGAACTGGTTGTCTTTTTGTGAATGGGAAATCTCGAATTTTGAAAACAATAATTGTATTTTTATTTTAGATATGAAATTTGACTTGGACAAACTAATACAAGAAAAGCAAAATGCACTGCTTCCAACACCTGATCAAGAGACAAACATAATGCCAAAAGAGGTTTGTGATACATTCATTGTAAATTATGTCCCCACTAGTTAATTTGGTTAAACAACAAGTTTGTTCACATTAACATGAAAAATGTTGTTACTTACATGTCTGATATATGTACATTGGAGAAATTCAACTGATCAGAAGAGGTTCTTTCCAATTTATATGATAACAGTTGACATGTATATAGTACTTTAAAATCTCCAAAACATTTTACATACATCATCTCATTTGATCCTGACAGAAATTCTGCAACATAGGAACTATTACTATTCCCATTTTACAGATGAGGAAATTGAAGCTCAAAGAGGCTAAAGGAATTCCTGAGGATCATATAATTAGCAAGAGTCTGAAGCAAGATTTGAACTAAGGTCTTCCTGACTCCAAATTCAGCACTCAATTCACTAAACCATGTTGTCCCTTTGCTTGTAACTAGATTTTGAAGATTCTGAAAAGTCAATTATTCCCCACTAAAAAGTCATACTTTCTAGGTCTTTCATTTATGATAATTCTTCTTTTTAACTTAAAGTTCTATTGATGTCTCTTTTATTCCATTATAATCATTCTAGATATACTTCCAACTCAACTACCTAGTGAGCTGTCCTTTGTAACCAAAATAAAAGTTAGGCAAAATTAATCTACATAGTGAAACTTGTCTGACAGCAGAGACAATATTTTGCCCTCATAGTTTTTCATTGCTCCAAGATGAGAATGCAAATACATTTCCTCATCTCATTTCTAGGGCTGAATTTAATCATCATATTACATGATATTTAGCTTCATTTTAATTTTCTTTGCCTTTACATTACTCTGAAAATTATCTATATTATTTTCCTCATTTTATTTAATTCACTGCACATCAGTTCATATGAGCCTTCCAAGTTTTCTCTTCATATTTGCTATATCTACAGCAGAATAATATATTCTATTATATTCATTTATCAACATTTGTTCAATCATTCTCCCATCAATGAGAATCTATTTTGTCTCCAGTTTTTAATGTCACAAAAAAAGTCAGTTAAAAAGCATTTATTAAGTATCCACTATACGCCAGGCGCTGTGCTAAATACTGGGGATACAAAAAGAGGTAAAAGACAATTCTTGAATTCAAGGAGCTCACAATGCAGTTGGAGAAACAACAAGCAACAAATACATACAAAGACACTATAATACTGGAAAAACAGGAAATAATGAAAAAAGGACCACACCAGAATTACGGTGGGATGAGAAAGGTTTCCTTTAGAACATGAGGTTTTAGTTGGAACTTGAAGGAAGCCAGAAAAGCAAGAAGAGAGAGCATTCCAGACACAGAGGATAGATAGATAGATAGATAGATAGATAGATAGATAGATAGATAGATAGATAGATAGATAGA
>NW_027186296.1:17899013-17988543 GCF_028583685.1 Petaurus breviceps papuanus | reverse complement strand
AGATAGATAGATAGATAGATAGATAGATAGATAGATAGATAGATAGAGAAAGAGAGAGAGAGAGAGAGAGAAAATGCCCAAAGCAGAGAGATGGCACAGCAAGGAGGTCAGTGTCACTGGATTGAAGAGTATGTGGCAGGCAGCAAAGTGTAAGAAGACTAGAAAGGTAGGAAGAGGTTAGGTTATGAAGGTTTATATGCCAAACAGGATTTTATTTGATCCTGGAAGTAATAATATTTTGCATGTATAAGACCAATCTATCTTTGTATAAGTCCAACAAGCAAGACTTCTATCCTACTGATCTTTGGGGATCAGGGCATGAATAATGTAATTACTTTCCTCCTGTGATCCCAAATTCTTTTCCCAGTACATTAATCATCTTTTTAAGACTCATATAATGAGCTTTCCTTATTTTGGTAGTGGGATGGTAATGATGGTCTCCATGTTGGTCCAAGAAGTTTACTTCCTGACAAATTCTACTCAATCTTAGTACAGCAGCTGCCAAAGGACATGGCTACAAAGAGGTATCAAGAAAATCATAAGACAGGCAGAACCAAGATGGCAGAGTAGAAACAGGACTTTCACATGGCTCCCACTTCCACCTCCTCCAATATATGTAAAAAATGACTCTAAACAAACTTTAGAGCTACAGAACCCACAAAATGACAAAGAGAAACATATCTCCCACTGAAGGAAGCCTGGAAGGCTGGCAGGAAGGGTCCATCGCAGCATGCTGGTAGCTGAAGGCCATCCCACCTGAGCCACAGTTTTAGCCCCAGGGCAGCCCCAATGGGCTGCAGCTAGAGCAGACTTCACAAGAGTAAATCACCAGCAGCTGTAGCAGTTTCCAGACTTCTCAATTCATAAATGCCAAAGACAAAGTAAAAGGTCAGTGTGGAACTTAGTTGGTCCAGGGGGGATAGAAGAGTGGGGTCTGGCTGCTACCCCCAAGTGAGAAGCAGAGGAGGCACAGTGGCTGCAGCTGCTGCTGCATGGCTGCTTCCAAAACTCCTGGCCTGCAGACTGTAGGGGGACCAAGGAACTATTCAGAGGCTAAGCACTCTTGCTTTGACCTGCTTGGATACAGATCATGGTCTTGGGAGCTTGTCCTGAGGTGTGTGACCAGTGAGCCAGAGCAAGTGGGGGATGTAGAGAGGGTGCCTATCTATCCGGCAGGTGCAAAAACCCAAGCAATTTGGGACATAGCTCTCTCCATTCTGGAAGCAGAGATCTACTTGTAATGCCAAGCAAAGGCAACTTCCCAAGGTTCAAAATACCAGCATATGTGCTCTCCATTTTATTCAATGAAAAATTAAGAACAGAGAAAATCAAAATATAGCATAATTCAAAATACAGCATTCGACAAGTATAATTCAATAATCTCCAAGTACTACTCCACCCCTGAACATTATAATTCATTTCGTTAATCCCAAAGACCCTCTTCTAAGTACTACTCCACCCCTAGGCTGTACATTCATTTAGTCAACCACAAAGCCCCTCTTCTCAAATGGAGATTAGTTTCCAATAATAAGTAAAGTACATTTATTTGGTCAATCACAGAGCACAAAAAAGTCAAAAGTTCCCCACCCTTGGATCACAATTGAATCTACCCCAGAGTTACAACAAGCTTAAGCACAGCATTTAATAATACCCAAAGAGAGGTCTTTTCTTCAACTTGACCAGAGGCAAGTTCTCAGCAATCTTTGTTCCTGGGGAGACAAAGCTTAGCAAGGCCACAAGATACATTGCCAGTGTCTTCATTCTTTCTCTGTCCGCAGAACAGTCCTAGGACCCCTGAAAACATTAGCAAAACCCTCTTCCAGGATTTCTATAAACATACAACAAGAAAATCCTTCTTCAGGGCTTCTGAACCAACAGAAAGGTTCCCAGACCCCTGCAACAACAGCACTGTCCTTCACCAGTGGGCAGTATTCACTCTCTGTCTGCAGGACAGTCTCAGTAGCTCTGAACCAACAGCAAGGTTCCAGAACCTCTGCAACAACAGCACTGTCCTTCACCAGTGAACAAATCTGGGAAAACAACATCAAAACAGACAGACAAAGTACCAGCATAACAGCCATGTCTCCTCAGTCCTTGACAGCTCTGGGTGGCAGCTCTCAAAAGTCCTGGGCAATTCAAACTGGCACTCAGCAATCCTCTCCATCTCTCTCTGCCTCCAAGATGCTGCTTCCAAAAAGTTCTTCTGCCTCTCTCTCTGCTTGTGTCTCTCTAAATTTACGTCACCAGCTCCTCCCAGTTCAGCACTCTCTTTTCACATCAACAAGTCCATCCCACAAGTGGGATTCACAAGCTCTGGGTTTTAACACAATCAATCCAAAAACCAAGCCAATACAGGGGGATCTTTAAATTCCATTACTATTACATTACACACCATTACACTACTGTGGCAAAGAGCTCAAAAGTCAAGTAATTGGCTGCCAGAATGAGCAAGCAATGGAAGCACAAACAGACGATAGAATCCTTCTTGGGGAACAAAAAGGATCAAGGCATGGAGTGGGAGGAAGACAGCAAAGTCAGAACTCCTGCATCAAAAGCCTCTAAGAAAAATATGAACTGGTTTTAGGCCATGAAGGAGCTCATGAAGGATTTTGAAAACTAAGTAAGAGAAGTGGAGGAAAAATTGAGAAGAGAAATGAGAATGATGCAAGAAAATCATGAAAAGTGAGTCAACAACCTGACTGAAGAAAATGATACCTTAAAAAATAGACTAACTCAAATGGCAAAAGAGGCCCAAAGAGCCAATGAGGAGAAGAATTCCTTAAAAAGCCAAATTTGCCAGATGGAAAAACAATCTCAAAAGCTCACTGAAGAGAATAATTACTTCAGAATTAGATTGGAGCAAATAGAAGCTAGTGACTCTATGAGAAATCAAGATACTATTAAACAGATCCAAATAAATGGAAAAAATAGAAGGCAATGTGAAATATCTCACTGGAAAAACTACTGCCTGGAAAATAGATCCAGGAGAGATAATTTAAAAATTATTGGACTACCTGAAAACCATGATCAAAAAAAGAACCTAGAAATCATCCTTCAAGAAATTCTCAAGGAAAATTGCCCTGATGTTTTATAACCAGAGGGCAAAACAGAAATTGAAAGAATTCACCAATCACCTCTTGAAAAAGATACCAAAAAGAAAACTCCTAGGAATATTATAGCCAGGTTCCGGAGTTCCCAGATTAAAGAGAAAATATTACAAGCAGCTAAGAAGAAACAATTTGAATATTGTGTAAACACAATCAGGATAACACAAGACCTAGCAGTTTCTAAATTAAGGGATCAAAGGGCCTGGAATATGATATTCCAAAGGTCAAAGGAGTTGGGATTAAAACCAATAATCACCTACCCAGCAAAACTGAGTATCATATTTCAGGGCAAAATATGGTCATTCAATGAAATAGAGGACTTTCAAGCATTCTTGATGAAAAAAGCAGAGTTAAATAGAAAATTTGACATTCAGATACAAGAAGCAAGAGAAGCATGAGAAGGTAAACAGGGAAAAGAAATCATAAGGAACTTATCAAAGTTGAACTATTTACATTCCTTCATGGAAAAACAATAATTCTAACTTATGAAACTTTTCTCAGTATGCAGATAGTTGAAGGAAATATAAATGTATATATGTATACATACATATATATGTCTGTATAGGAGGGTATATGTGCATATGAACACATAAGTGAGTGTGTGTATATATGTGTACAGGTATACATAGACAGAGGGCAAAAGATCAATTGAATAGGAAGGGATGATATTTAAAAAATAAAATTAAGAGATGAGAGAGGAATATAATGAGAGGAGATAGGGAGAGACAGAATAGGATAAATCATCTCATATAAGAGGCAGGGAAAACTGTTACAATGGAGGAGAAGAACAGGTAGGTATCTTACCCTACGGGAAAATAGAGAGGAAGGGGATAAGAGGGGGGATGATAGAAGGGAGGGCAGATTGGGGGGGAGGGTGGTTAGAACGATACACTTTTGGAAAGCGATAGGGTCTAAGGAAAAAATAGAATAAGTGGGGGGCAGGATAGGATGGAGGGAAACGTAGTCAGTTTTTCACAATATATCCAATATGGAAATGTTTTGCATAACCACACGTTTACAACCTATATTGAATTGCTTATCTTCCCAGTAAGGGTGGGTGACAAGGGAAGAAGGGAAAGAATCTGGAATTCAAAGTTTTAAAATCAAATGTTTAAAAAAATTATAATTATTATTATTATTTTACATGCAACTGGGAAATAAGATATACAGGCACTGGGGTATGGAGATCCATCTTGTCCTACTGGAAAGTTGGAAGGGGCATGGGGGAAGATATAGGAGAGAACAGATTGGGGGAGGGCGTATTCAGTGGGATTGCTGTTTTGGGGTGGTGGGTAGGGGACAGACAGGGAGAAAATTTGAAACTCAAAATCTTGTGGAACTGAATGTTTTAAAAATAAACATAATTTTTTTTAAATTAAAATAAAATTTTTAAAAAAGGAAATCATAAGCAATCAACATTCCCTATCTGTATCTTGAATTCTATATTTCTTTATCAGCCACAATCTTAAAATAGGTAGAGGAAGAGGTCACTTTCTTGATGTTAGGATCCTTCAGTTCCAAAATTTGGTTTTGAACCATCCCTGGATGTAACTGTTGCTTTCCAGAAGAAGTCAACAGAATTGCCACATTGAATTTCTTTATCCATGTTTTTGAGAACATTAATGACCTAAGCCCCTAACTTAAACTCAGAGATATTTATTTGATCTCTTATGCTCTTCATCTCCCCACTTATGGTATCTAAAAACAAGCTCATGGGTTTTTTTTAAGATTGCCTAGTATGAACAAGTTTGATTTATACCAGATTTGCAAGGGTGGCTCAACATTAAGAAAGCAATAATATTAACAAGAACTTCCAAAACCACCTGATTATATGAACAAATTCACAAAAAGTCTTTCACACTGTACAAGATTCACTTACACTAAGTTAAAAAAAAACGATAAAGCAAAGGCAGAGAAAGACCTAATGTTAATATGATAAAAAAAAAAAGGTATCTATAATCAAAATTGAGCATTGCGTTCAATGGAGAAACACTAGTTTTCCTTATAAATACAAGAGAAAAGCAAGAATGTCCTTCCCCCACTTTCATTTTACATATCCCGGATATGGATATTCTAACAATAGCAATAATACAAAAAAATAAAAGGCATAAAAAGAAGTAAAAAGAAGATAAAACTATCCCTATTCACTGATGGCAAGATAACTTACTTAGAAAATCCTAATGAATCAGGTAAGAAATTAACTGATACATTGAACAATCTCAGCAAAATAAGATATAAAAAGTAAACATTCAACAAACGTTTTTCCTTACATTGGACAAACTGACAAAGCTTATAAAGTGAAACAGTTAATTTTGAGAGGTTGTAGAAATAAAACACACTACTACACTATTGGTGGAGCTGTGAATTGATCCAACCATTCTGGAAAGCCATTTTGAATCATGCTTACTAAAGTGTCTAAAGTACCCATACCCTTTGACCCAGAGAATACACTACTCAGCTTATACCCAAGGAAGTCAATGGTAAAAAGAAAGGTCCAAATACTCTAAAATCTTTATAGCAGTAGTTTTTATAGTAGTAGAAAACTGAAAATAAAGTAGATGCCTTTGGATTGAGGAAATGTCTGAATAAACTATGGTACATGAATGTCACCTAATGTCTCTTTGCCTTTTTCCTCATCTGTAAAATGAGAAGTTTGACCTCTAAGGTCCCTTCCAGATATAAATCTATGATCCCATAATCCTAGTGGAAAAAGAGTATAAGAAATGATGAATATGAAGAATAAGATTTATATGAACGAATGAGTAAATGAAAAAGAAAATTAATGTTTACTATCTGCTAAGCTCTATGCTAAATATTAGGAATACAAATAAAAATAAAAAATAATCTCTGACAACAAAGAGTTTATATTCTAACAAGAGAACACAAGTCAGAAAGAGGAATGGTGGCCAAGGAAAGGCATTATGTCTTGGAAAGTGGTAGTTGTGGTGAAAGGAGCAATAAGGGAGCATCTACTCCCTAATACCATCCCTAATACACCTACTCCTTAATACATCCTTGCTTTTTGCTGTTGTTTAGTTGTGACTCCATTTCTTGGCAAAGATATTAGAGTGATTTGCCATTTCCTTCTCCAGCTCATTTTACAGATGAGAAACTGAGGCAAATAGGCAAGCTGAAGCAAGTGACTTGCCCAGGGTCACACAGGTAGTAAGTGTCAAAGGCTGGATTTGAACTCAAGATAATAAGTCTTCCTGACTCCCAAGTCAGTGCTCTATCCACTGCACCATCTAACTACCTTTCTAGTAGTGCTCAAAATACTAACCTAATTATAGTTCCTTGACTAGAAACCAGGTAGGAGGGTAGGAGAGTAGTTAAGTCTATCAGAGAATGGTCTTAGGCTTGAGTGGCAAAGTAGCTGGTGAAATATCTAGGAAGTATATGAACTGATACGGACTAAAGTAAGCCAAATCAGGACAACAGCATACACAATCGCCAAAACAATGAAAATGAAAAGGGCAATAATAACAAACCACAGAAACTGAACGCTATGAATTTATAACTAAGCTTGGGCCCAAAGATGAGATTTTAGAATGTATCTTATTCCCTTTTTTGTAGAGTTTTGAGACTATCAATGTGGAACACTACATATAATGGCATACTTGGTTGCTGTATTATTTAGTTTTGCTGAACTATTTTCTTTTTTTATTCTTTGTTATAAAAAATTACTCTCTAGAAGAGGCACAAGGGAAGAATATATTGAGAAATGTAAATGATTAAAACAAAAATATAAGTAAAGGTTATTTTAAAGGGAAAAAATGATTATTTAAAATAAATAGTATGGTATATTGTATGTGAAGTGTTGGCCTTGGAGACAGGAAGATCTGGGTTCAAATTCCCATTTATAATATTTGGTAACTTTGTGACCTTAGGCAAACCACTTAATAACTTTGTACCCTAAGCTAAGTCTATTTACCAAGACAATTGATGTTGGAGAAGGGAGTTCCCACACAAAGCTTCCAAAGAATCCCTTAGTGTAAATGCTAAGATTGCCTATATTGTCCCTACAAGAAGGGATAGTTCTGAATAAACTGGTCATTCAAAATAAGCATGTATTTATGCTCCCAAGGATCCAATTACGCAGACATGATTCCCAGATATATATATTCATACATACATACATATATATATATATACATATATATATAACTGTAGCCTGTCTTCTGATCCCCAGTCCTACATCACCATTTGCTTATTGAACATTTCAAATTATATGTCCTATAGGCATTTTAAACTTAACATGTCCAAAAAATAACTCATTATTTCTCCCTCAAAACCCTTCCCTCTTCTGAACTTCTCTGTTACTGTGGAGGGCACTACCGGCCTCCCCAACCAGGCTCACAATCTCATTGTCATCTACAACTCCTCATGCTTACTCATCCCATATTTCCAATCAGTTCACAAATCTTGCCATTTCTACGTTCAGAACATCTCCCCTGTCTCTCCACTTCTCCCTAATTACAAAGCTACCCCTCTAGTTCAAACTCTCATTACCTCTCACTTAGACTGTTACAAAGTCCTCTGACTGCTCCCCCTACTCCAAGCTTCTCCATCAATCAAGTCAATCCATCCTCTACTCATCTAATGAAGTGATTTTTCTGATGTGTAGGGATGCTCATGTCACTTCCCTTACTCAAATTTCAATGACTTTCTGTCACCTCCAGTTTTAAATATTGAGTTGTTTTTATTTTTGCACACTTAAAACTCTTTAAACCCTAGCCCCTTCGTACCTTTCTGGTCTTCCTGCATTCTACTCTCATTCTACTCTCCACTAAGTCCAACAATACTGGCCTGTTTTCTGTCCTTTACACACAACCAACACACCCTCTCCATCTCTCTGCCTTTCCAGTAGCTAGCTGTTCCCACCCCACATTTTGAAAGTTCTTCCTCCTTCCCTACACCTCTTACAATATCTGGTTTTCTTCAAAACTCAGTTAGAATTCCTTCTTCTCCAAGAGGCCTTTCCCAGTTCTCCTAGTTACTCATTTCCTCCCCTAAAATTATCTTCCAACTGCTCTATATATATCTTACAGCTAACTACTTACTTAGATGTATTCTCCCCAATTTGTCATTCCTTAAAAGCAGAGACTGTGCTTTTCTCTGCACCCCTAGCACTTAGCAGAGTATACGATAGTACTTACACAATAAGCACTTAATAAATGCTTGCCCATTGATCACCTACATAAAAACAACACTGGATTTGGAGTGAAATAACCTAGGTTAAAAATCTCAGCTCCATCACTTACTACCTCTTTGGCTTTAAGAGGGAATATAGGAATAAGCATTTATTAAGCACCTACTATTTGCCAGGACTTTGCTAAGCACTTTATAAATATTATATCATTTGATCCTCACAACAATCCTTTGAGACAGGTGCTATTATTATCCCCATTTTATGCTTGAGGAAACTGAGGTAGATAGAGGTTGACTTGCTAAGTTTCTGAGACTAGACTTGAGCTCAGGTCTTCCTGATGCTATGCCCTGCATTCTAACCTAGCTAACTTTAGGCAAGTCACTTTACCTCCTGGGTCCTTAGTTTCCTCATCTGTAAAATGAGAGAGCTGGACTATATGACCCCTAAGGTCCCTTCTCGCTCTAAATCTATGGTTTTCTATGCAGAGATTTCCCATAGTAAAATCTGAGGGTGGGGGAAAGGAATATGACATTTTGGGGTCAACCCCCCCAAATCAGATCCAGTCATTATTAGCCCAGAGGTTTTTGTCAGGGAGGGAGGCCACAGGTTATACATTGTTTACTTAGAAAAGGAAAAATCAGTATCTATAGGATAATATAGGTTCATGCCAGTGTAACCTCTTTCTTTTCCTGCTATTAATGGACAAGGCCAAACTATGAACCTAGGTTCTCTGACTTCAAGTCCAAAATTTCTGAACATTCTTCGGAATACCTACACTTTTTAAATTCTCATACATTTTTGCTATCCTTCCTTTTAAAAATCGGTACTTCAAAAGTCTCAAAAGAAATAACAAATGATGTGTTTGGATGTATATGTGTGTGTGCACACATAAGATACCATCCAAAAGGAAATTTAGAGATGCCAATACAATCTCATTGTCATCTACAACTCCTCATGCTTACTCATCCCATATTTCCAATCAGTTCACAAATCTTGCCATTTCTACGTTCAGAACATCTCCCCTGTCTCTCCACTTCTCCCTAATTACAAAGCTACCCCTCTAGTTCAAACTCTCATTACCTCTCACTTAGACTGTTCATTATAAATTCCTGAACCTTTTCAAATAGCCTATTTTTAAAAAATGTTTCATTGATTTGATTACCAAAAATATTTCTGTTAATCCATATAATACTTGTTTTGGTTCCTATTTACGTATCTTTCTTTATAACAAGGGTACCTAATTCATTCCCTTAGGCCTACAAGTAGAAAAGCTTTATGGTATTTGAGTTCTTTATAGATTTCTTGTTCCATCAACCATTTGTCCCTGCCTCATATCAACCAACAAACCAACCCACCAACCTCCTAAAACAGCCAAACAAAAAGAAAACACAGGAAAACCAGCAACTGCGGGAGCAGGAAAATTGGGTTTCCTCTACTTTGTTTAGATTACCTCTTTTTTAACTTGCTGATACAAGATACTTCAGATTAAGAATGTAATTTCTCATCACCTAAACTTGCTGATGACTTTCTCAACAGAATAAAACTGTGGGAGCCCATGGTGCTCTTCATAATGGGTTTTGACCTATACAGAGAATCTATGAGTCTATTATTTTTCTATATTTTTAACAAAAGATATCATTACTTTTTAATTTTTTTCTTTTCATAATAAACTGTCTGGTGGCAAATTGATGTCACCTTTAATAAAATGTGCTCTACAATCATATTGTATATTGAATTATGAAGAGTGAAAGAGATATTGTATTTGATTAGAGTATCAGCAGATGCTCAGCTGAGGGGATTATTTAATTCTTTGAAATGATAAAGATAAAAATAACCCTACTGGAAATTACTATTCAATAACTTATCATTTAATAAATTATTTTTCTCTAATTTGAAGAATATTTTCAAGATATTTCTTCCAATTTGTTATAATTCATATTTGATAGTGATTCTCACTATAGCTTTATTGTATTTATCTTGTTGCATAGAATTTTAGAAATTACATAAAATTATGCCTAATTGGCTTTTTTTTCCCATCCAGTCTCATAATATTGGTCCTGGTCCAGAATTTTGCCGGAATCTGCTTAGAGTTGCAGGTCAGAGTCCTCTGGTAGCATATTATCTGAAGGTACATGACATCGCGACAAATCCAAGGCTTCCCTGGTCTTGCAAGATTCAAATGACTCAAATTTTCCGATGGCCATATCCTTTTGAGTTCTGTTTCATATGTCATTTGTAAAATATTCTAATTTTAAATGTCTCAGCCAGTGAAAGATACAAAACTTGTATTTCTCACTAATTCAGTTATTTCCCTTTTCATTATTTTTAAGAGACTATTTAGAGTACTTTTTCTTCATTCCATATTTAAGGTAGTGTGTATATGGGAAAATGAGTGCACAGGGATGGGAAAAATTGATAGATTCAATTGTCTTTTAGCCACATTAAGAACAATACCAAATTAAATAATTGATTTCACCTTCTTATCAATACATTGTTGATAATGAAGAAATCTATGGTACCCTGTAGGCTTCTAACTCATTCCCCAGAGCTCTAGTTACCTTTAATGTCACAAAGCATACCTTTTTCCCTGTCAAAAGAAGTCCTACTCTTGAGAGAATCCCAGGACTACTCAAAGAGTATTAGAGAGGCAGGGGGCAGCTAGGTGGCACAGTGAATAGAGCACCAGCCCTGGAGTCAGGAGGACCCGAGTTCAAATGCGGCCTAAACACAACACAAAAACTAGCCATGTGACCTTGGGCAAGTCATTTAACCCCAAATGCCCTCCAAAAAGCAAGAGAGAGAGAGAGAGAGAGGCAGGTATTAATACTAAATTCATGTGCTGTGAGACCAATTTCTTGACTGAAAAATGGGATAGTGATTATCTGTCATGCAAAAGGGTACTTCCTCACTATAGACTAGATTCCACCTGGGAGTGATGATGATATTAATATTAATGCTATTACTAATAACAACAAAAAACTAATGTTTACATAGCATTTTAAAGTCTACAAAGCACTTTCTATTCATTATTTCATTTGAGCCTCACAAGTCCATGAAATAGATACTACAGCCCAACTTCATATAGTAAAATATACCTGAAACTTTTTTAATGATTCTGCTGACAACAGAGGACATTATTTTTTGTTTTATGGCCATGTGTCCAAGACAATTTCTTATAAACACACATATGCACATGTGTGCAAATACATACACACAAGCAACTTCTGATATTTTGTATCCCCTAACCAATTTTTATTAAGGCTAACTCCAATTCTTAAACAAATGGTCTACTGGTTGTCTAATACAGGTTGATAATTTACTTGGAAAAAATAAATTAACTGGAAGATGAATGCCTGAAATAGCCAAAAATTAGGGATATTTTTCCAATAAACATAAGATGAAGTATACCTTTTCCCATATTAGACATACAATCCTTCAAAAAAATATTTCAGAGAAAAGGTTTATCATATTAAATATGTAGGATTTCTTTTCTTCATACATATTTGTTCAGTAGGTGAGAAAGTATCCTAAGAGGGCATATTCTAAGTTTTATAAGACTTCAAAACCATTTAGATTTTCACCTTGCATCACTTCAGTATATGGACATCTAAGGGAAGGACTAGAACCTCTGGCATGAAGGCTTGCCAAGTCCTTTTCAGGCCTGCTCATCCACCTTTGGTGTCTACCTTTCCCCAACTCTCACCTTTGGCTCAAAGAAGCTGTGACGTGCAGCAGTCACATTCTGATTAAACTGTCTCAGGAGACCAGCTAAACTAGGTTGAGGGTATCCGGTGGGCCTCAAACCCATCACTAAATCAGGATGGTAAGACTTCCCCCTGAAAAATGGGCAAATGAGACCAGTTTGTTCCAACAGTTATGAAGACAACTGAAGCAGGTGGTGCAGAGAGCTTAGAGATTGGTAAGACATCAAAGATGCACAGGTCATACACTGCATCCCAGGCCATGACCAATTGCCCTGACTTTGTCTTACGACTGGACTTCAATGACACTGGAAGAGAGAATGAGGCTGATGACTTTGTGCAGCTCTGCCTCACTTAAATCCAATTCATGCACAAGTCAAGACATCACTCATGAGGTCATTGTTCCTCTTCAAAATGAAGACTGAACAACAATAATGTGGACATCAAATCAGGCTAAAATCCCTGCTCTTTCATCTATTCTACCTTTTCTTTTGGGCCTGCCAGTCAGGGAGGATCTTGGGAGTAATAGGAGCCTCATCACCCCGGCATTATCTGTGTGAGAGGAGAGGAAGAATGGGGAAATAGGTCCCCAAAGAGGTTTTGCTATCATTACATACTCACATTCATAGATTTAATCGGAATTAAAAGGAATTGCTTAACCACAAATCAGACAGTTTTCAAGGATCAAAGAGCTGGAGTCAGCATAAGGAAATAAGTGGTCAAAAGAATAGACTTGATCTTAACATGGGTCCATTTGTCTAACTATTGTTGTCTGCCCAACTGGGTGTGATGGTTCATAGTCCTCAACTATGCATTAAACACAGTATAGCTCTCCCTGTTAGGGAGTAGCTTTCTAAACTAGTATACCTAGTAGATGGTAGCAAAAGATGGCCTGAAGTAGCTTAAGCTCAGCAGATAATAGCAGAGAGCAACTTGGTGACCAGGAGAGCAAGAAAAGTCAGCCTAGACCAAGAAGAAAGCAGCACAATGATTCTGCTTATAGAGCGGGACGTTGGCAGCTCTGTGGTATCAGAAGTGACATTATTAGAGGACACTGGGAGCTCTCCAGCATCAAAAGGGTGAGATACCCTAGCTATGCATGTGCTGTGATCATATGGGACCCCACATGTAGACTTTCCAAATACATGTGCTGTGTTCATTTGACATCAACCAGGTGCCCTTTATATATGGGAACACCCAGAGGAAATGTCTTCCCTACGAATATGCCCCACCATGATTTTGTCACCTATGTTCCTTGTATGTGTGTGTCCTTCCCCACTGGTAGTGGAGTGACCTGTGGGAGAGAGTAACCCTTGTGTACATATTAGAATTTTTTTTCTTGTCATTTAGGTATACTGTTTGAGGATTTTGGGGTTTGTTTTGCTTTGAACTGAGTTCTCTGGTTATTGGTGTGGATGTTTGCCCAAAGAGTCCCTTGAGACTAGGGCAGCTTTTCTGAGGGGAATCCCAGGAACTACAAAAGTAAAACTCGGTCAATCAATCAGTAAACATTTATGACATGAGTGATAGCTGGGGCAAAGAGTTTAGGATGAAACCAAGGTTTTGAATGCAGGTGACTGGAAGGGAACTTTGGAAGTGAAGTCCAAACGGTAGCTGGTGATGGAGGATGAGGTCAGGAGAGAGACAGAAATGGATACAAATGATGAAGGGAGGTAGACAGCAAGCATCTATTAGATGCCAGGTTATTTTCCAGGCACTATGCTAAGTGCTTTATAAATCTTTCATTTGATACAACAACCCTGTGAGATAAGTGATATTATTACCTTTATTTTACAGTTGAGGAAACTGAGGCAGGCAGTGATTAAGTGTTTTGTCTAGGTAGGGCATAATTCTTCACATAACTATTAAATGTCTGAGGCAGGATTGGAATTCAAGTATTCTTGACTCCAGGCAACCTGTGGCACTACCCAGTATAGACGTAGGAGTTTTTCTATTCAGAAATGGTAAGTGATAATGATAGGGAGCTGAGGTCACCAAGTAAGAGAGGAGAGAGAAAAGAGAAGAGGACCCAGGACAGAACCTTGGGGTATATCCATAGTTAGTGGGCATGATATAAATGATGATACAGAAAAAAAGATTAAGAAGGAGCAGTGAGGCAGATAGGAATAACATCAGGAGAGGGACATGTCATTAAAAAAAAGTATCCAGAGATCTAGGGTGATCTTGTATCCAATGTTGAAGAGAGGTCAGGAAGAATAAGAATTTTGCAATTAAGAGAACACTGGTAAAACTAGAGTGATGAGGTTGAAATCCAGACTACAGTAAAAGGATTGCCTTAATTGCAGTGCCATCCTACTTGATGTTAGAGAACATGAATTTGTAGCAAACTCAGTGAGCATGGTGATGTGACTTCTTGCAGCTCCAGCCAGCAGCAAGTGAGGAGGAATGAATTGGGTAGATGGGGGAATATATAGGATTGGGTTTTGGCAAAGTACAAGAAGAATAGAGGATAGTGTAGGGTGGGACTACATTACTAAGATATCAATATTGGGAAGAGAGGAAAATATAACCAGAGTAGGGAGTGATGACCTAGGAAAGTACTAAAGGGTAGCAGGGTTAAATGTCATGGATAAAATGAAGAATAAGTTAGGAGATACAAGGTACAGAGTGAAATGAAGAAATAGGGATGGCAACTGGGTAAAAGAAGTTATTAATCATGGAAATAGAACAGTGGTGACTGATGGAGAGATCAAGGGTGTAATTATTGCTGTGTGTAACTGAGGTGAAGTGAAAGGACAGTGTGTATTTATCCCTCTTTGAACAAATTGCAATGAGAGTAAGGTTCAAGCATTGCACCCCCTCCCTTCCCTCATTTCCTTCTCCAATTAAAGTTCTTCCTTGCACACCTCTTTTATGAGAGAAAAAAATTTCCCCATTCTACTTCTCCCTTCCCCCTTCCACCAGGGCATCCCTGTTTTTCATTCCTTAATTGTGTTGGAGATCATCCCAGCATAAGTGACTCATGCTCATGCCCTCTGTCTATGTAAATTCCTTTTAATGTCCTAATAATGATTAAGTTCTTAGAGGTCACATGTGTTATCTTCCCATATAGGAATGTAAATTTCTCTTTCATGTTTACCTTTTTATGCTTCCTTTGAGCCTTCTGTTTGAATGTCAAATTTTCTATTCAGCTTTGATTCTTTCTCATTAGGAATGCTTGAAAGTCCTCTATTTCATTAAATATTCATTTTCTCCCCATTAAGGATTATACTCCACTTTAGAGGGTAGGTGATTCTTGGTTGTAATCCTAGCTCCTTTTCCTTCCAGAAAATCATATTCTAAGCCTTCTGCTCCTTAATGTGGAAGATGATAAATCTTGTGTGATCGTGACTGTGGCTACCTGGTATTTTAATTGTTTCTTTGTAGGTCTCCTTGATCTGGGAGCTGTAGAATTTGGCTATAATATTTCTGGGAGTTTTCATTTTGGGGTCTCTTTCAGGAGGTGATAAGTGGGTATTTTAGCATCTATTTTACTCTCTGGAGCTGTTATCAGGGCAGTTTTCTTTGAAAATTTCTTTAACTATGCAGTCCAGGCCCTGGTAGTCCAATAATTCTTAAAATATCTCTCCTCTATCTATTTTCCAGGTCAGTTATTTTTTCAGTGAGATATTCCACACTTTCTACTTTTTTCATTCTTTTGACTTTATTTTATTGGCTCTTGATGTCTTGGGAAGTCATTAGCTTCCAATAACCCAATTCTAATTTTTAAGGAATTATTTTCTTCAGTGAGCTTTTGTGCCTCTTTTTAAAATTTGACCAATTCTGCTTTTAAAGTAGTTTTTTCTTCAGTGAATTTTTGTACTTCTTTTTCCATTTTGGCTATTAAGCTTTTTAAGGAGTTCTTTTCTTTAGTGAGTTTTTGTATCTCTTTTACCATTACCATTTTTTAAGGTATTTTCTTCTGGAAGGATGATTTCTAGGTTCTTTTTTTGATCATGGCTTTCAGGTAGTCCAATAATTTTTAAATTATCTCTCCTGGATCTATTTTCCAGGTCAGTGGTTTTCCCAATGAGATATTTCACATTGCCTTCTATTTTTTTTTCATTTGTTTGGATCTGTTTAATAGCATCTTGATTTCTCATAAAGTCACTAGCTTCTATTTGCTCCAATCTAATTCTGAAGAACTGATTCTCTTCAGTGAGCTTTTGAGATTCTTTTTCCATCTGGCAAATTCAGCTTTTTAAGGCATTCTTCTCACCACTGGCTTTTTGAACCTCTTTTGTCATTTGAGTTAGTCTATTTTTAAGGTGTTATTTTCTCTAATCAGGTTGTTGACTGTCATTTCATAATTTTCTTGCATCATTCTCATTTCTCTTCCCAATTTTTCCTCCACTTCTCTTATCTGGTTTTCAAAATCCTTTTTAAGTTGCTCTATGGCCTGTAACCAGCTCGTATTTTTCTTGGAAGCTTCTGGTGCAGGAGTTCTGACTTCACTGTCTTCTTCCTGTTCCATGTTTTGATCCTTTTTGTCCCCAAAATAGGAGTCTAATGGTGGATTCCTCTGTTTGCTTTGCTTCCCTTGTTTACTCATGTTGCCACTCAATTACTAGACTTTTGGGCTTTTTGCCACAGTAGGGCTCTGCTACCAGACAGGGGAGCTTCATACCAAATGCTGGGGTTTTCTCAGCTGCCGGAGCTATTAGTTGGGTGCCCTCTCTGAAGCCTCCACATGCTCTGGCAAGCTGTACACATACCCCAGGACCTCTAACCTAGACCACAATCCAGATCCAAGCAGGTTAAAGCAAGAGCAATTACCCCTCAGACTGGTTGGTTGGTCCCCCTATAGTCTGCAGGCCAGAAGCTGAAGCTGCCACGTGGTGGTGGCTGCACTGTGGAGCCTCAGCCATTTCTCCCTCCAGGGGATAAAGGCTGATTGCTCTCCCAAACTAACAGATTCCAAAATCCATTCTGCACTGACCTCTCACTTTGTCCTTAGCATCTATGGTTTGATAATTCTAGAAACTGCCACAGCTGCTGGTGATTTGAAGTCCCTCCAGCCAGTGGCTGGTTGTGGCTGCCCTGAGGCAAAACCTCCTGCTCACTCAGGGCTGGGGTGGGCTCCCAACACGCTGTGCTGGCTGCTCCCTGCCAGCCCGCCAGGCTGTCCTCAACAGGAGGTTAGCTTCTCTGTGTCATTTTGTGGTTTCTGTAGCTCCAAAGTTTGTTCAGAGTCACCTTTTACATGAATTAGAGGAGGTGAGAGCCAGAGCCCCATGGAAGTCCTGTTTCTCCTCGGCCATCTTGACTCCACCCCTAGTTCAGCCACTATTGGAGATCATTAGATCGAAACTGGGTTTAAATTGATTACACTTTGAGCTCCTTAAGGGCAGAAATTGTCTTTTGCCTCTTTTGATATCCGTAGTGCTTAGCACAATGCTCAGTTGGTACCTAGGAGGTGCTTCATAAGTGTTTATTGACTAACCATTGGGGTTTTTATACCCAGCCTAAGCTAGTAAAATGATCAGAATAAGTCTTTTGTTTGCTTCTTTAGCATTGTTTAATAAAAAATTTAAAAACATTTTGAAGACTCACTGTAAAGGGTGTTGACTGCTATGATTTCTGCCAAGTGCCCTACCTTATCTGACATAAGACCTCCTGTGTCATTTCTTCCAGAAGGGAAGAAGAAAAAAAAAACTACTCTGTAGCAATATGATGCTGCTCAGAGTGTCCCAGTCTTGTGCACTTGATTCTCTCTTTCTCCCTCTCTCTCATAATGCTCTCCCATTTGCTACTGTCTTTAGGAAGTCAGGTCCTGGTTTTCCCCTAGAATGGCTAGAGTCCACCAATATCATTGTGCAGCTGACTTGCTAAACAACTTTCTCGGCAATTGGCTTAATGTAGTCACTAACTGGACTTGGATACAAAATCTGATACAAATTTGGATAGCAAGCTAGACGAGGCTTTAACAGGTTCAGTAACAACCCTACAGTACGCGGGCTTGTTGTGGCACTCATAAGTGAGTCCCTATTATAAGCTCTTATTTTATTATTCTGCAATGATTGTAGATGTAGTTATCTACGCCTTTTAAGAATATAATTCACCCTGTTTATGCTTGCACTTCAAAAAATGTATTTTTGTGAGAGGAAAAAAAGGAAGAAGGGAAAGCAGGGCTAGAGGGGGAATTCTGCTAATTCCTGCCTGTGTAACTAACAGCAAGATACTTAGCATTTCTGGGCCTTCATTTCCTCATCTGTTAAATGATAGAGTTGGACCAGAAAATTTCTATGTTCCTTCTTCCTCTATATCCTATGATCAATTTAATTTTATGATCAAAGAAAGATCAAGTAGGAAAAATCTGCTAATTTTCCTATTAACCACACATGAAAAGCCTGGCTATTTGAACCATGAGATCCCAAGTAAAGTACTAGTGTTCACCTAATGACAGGGCAAACTAATTACAGGCAAAATGGTGATGAGGAAATAGTCAGTGTTTTAAGTACTGTAGTTGCAAACCTGACCAACTAAAAGCATTAAAGTATCATCACACTCCCAACCAAGCTTATAAACATTGAGGGTAGGGGACCATATCATATGTTTATTTCTTTTGTATGCCTACAATGAATAGAACTGAATTTCAGAGTAGAAAAACAACTGAAGATTTGTGTTTGTTTTTTTTAAAGACTCAAGTTGCATCATGAAGGTCTCTTCTAGCTCCGAGTTTATAAAAATTACCAGGAAATTCTGTGTTTTTATCTTCTGAAGCTCGTCAGATGCTGATCACTTTCAATTTATTCAAAACTGCATCTAAATAGTCATAATTTTCCCTATTATTGTAGTGAATTTTCCATTTGGAAAGCCTTTGATGACAGTAGTAATCCAATAACTGAATTTCCCTGACAACAAACTGGGTGCTTCACTAGTCCATAGTGAATATGCCCAGTTTTATGCCTTCTACCCTAGACCAAATATGTATGAGATCCCACTGTGAATTTCAGAATAAGAAAGACCCTCTCCTCTACCCCAACATTTATCAGTTATAGGCAACTAGAGTTATTTAAAGTAGTCACTGACTAATGACCCTGCTGTTGGTCAGCCTGGAATGTACCACAACTCCCTTCCCTCATTAGTGTGCAGTCACTGATTACTGGTGGCAAGAAGCAAAATGCCAGCTTGGCTGACAGACACCCAGAATCTAGATCAAATTACCTGAAGAATAAATATTCAAACTCCACAATAAAAAAGTAAGATAACGGAGAGTATATTAGCTTTTACCCCTGCATGAAAATAAAGGCTTTACAAAGTCAACATCTGTTTTTAATTATCAGTTATGTGGGGGAAGCAGACAGGCAGCACAGAAATTAAACCCCCTCTGCTCATAAAAGGTTGCCAGCTGTGGGTAATAAGTCAGCCCATCTTCACACAGAAAATTTGGGGGGAGGGGATAAAAGGGTGTGGAATACTTTATGAGCAAGTGCAGCTTCTTTTCATCATGTTTTGTTTTAACCAAGATTTTCAATACCAAGTACACCAAGACTCTAAGGTTTGGTTCCAATTTGGCTGACATGATTTTTTTAACCCCACATTTAAAGTTTTTGTTAAGGCTATACCTAATTCAATTCAAAAAGTAAATAGAACTATTCACAAAAAGATAACAAATTACTTGAAAGATAGAGTCTGAATAGGCCTGCAAAATAAAGGCTTCCATCTGGTGTCTTTCCTAGCAAAGAGATATATACTTTGTTTTAAATCAGTAGACAAACATTTTTTTGCACCTACTATGTGTCAGACACTAGGAATGCATAGCCTCATAAAAATATGCTAAGGAAAGAAAGCATTCACTGTGATATTAATAGGCTGTACTTGTTGGGACCCAAGCCATCACCCCCAAGGGGCAATAGTTTGGGGGAGAAAGTTCAATAGAAAAGCAACATGGCCCAAAGAATACTTAATTGAGAATTAGAGGAGGTGAGAAGTTCTATGGCTATTGCTGCTATTTACTACTTGAATATCTTTGGGAAAAGTCATTTATCTACTCTCTCAGAACTTCATTTTCCTCATCTGTAAAATGAGGGGTATATATCAGATGAACTCTGAGTTCCCTTCCTGTTCTAACTCTGATTCTATGATGCATGGCCCAACTGCTTCTCTTCCTAGAAATCAGCACTGATAAAGCCTGAAGGTATGGACTCCCCAACTGAGTCTAAGGTGGCTCTAACTTCAGGAACAAAGTTAGAAAATACATAGACTTATGTAGTGATTCTGTCCTTGAAATGGATCGAATTCAATTGGAAAAATATCTCTTGTGTGCCATGTGCAAAGGCATAGTGTAGTGGATAGAGGGCTGAGCTCAGAATCAGAAAAACCGGAGTTCAAATTTCATTTCTGTCATACACTGATTGTGTAACCCTGGTCAAGCCCCTTAACCTCTCAATTCGAGGCAACCCTAAGTTGTAGAGAAGGTGCTGACCTTAATTGGTGGAGGGAGATTCCTCACTTAGAAGTTCCCTATAACAATGAAATCAAAGGTTCAGTTCCTATCTTCTACCACCACCACCACCATCCACCCAATCCTACAAGGCAGAACCCCAAGATTTGAGGAAAGAGAAGTTAAAATGTTGGGATAAAAGACTTCAGACCTGAATCCTTCTCCAAAACAATAGAACACGTGGAGCTTTCCTTGGTCTTGGTCTTGACCAGTGCTAGAGTTTAGCTTGCTGTTAACTTGGTCTAGGACTGCCTAACTCTGCCTCTTGCCTAGTCCACTGCTCTATCCGATGCCTTGCTGCTTTCTTTATCCTTACTGATTTTTGATTATCCAATGGATTGAAGTGCCACTTCTTCCCACGCTTGAACAGGTGTTTGGCCCTTTGGTTAATGATTTTCATTGACTAATTCTGTGGAGAAGTCAGACTTCTGTATTTGTTGAGGCTGGAATATGGAATGTTCTTCTTAACTATTTTTAGTTAATGTTGCTGCTTTTCCTTATTTTTTTTTAAGGGAGAAACTTCCCTTTCATTTAAGGCTTTTAAAGACATGGACAAGCATCCAAGCAGTTTGCTGTTTGTAGCTTTCTGGTTTTGTATGTGTCAAGGCTTCAGAAAACCTTGTCAGTCAAAAGTCCTACCTTCTTACAATTTATAAGAGGAAAGCTATCATTTTGATCTCATACTACCCTCCCATTTAGCTAACAGTGCCTCTCTTCTCTTTTGCTTCCCCTTGCATATTTCCACATGGCTTTTTTTTTTTACTCCATCCAACATAACTCCAACCAAAAGCAAAGGGGTTTCTAACCCATGCACATTCACTACTTAGCTTTGCAGCTTCCCCCAAAGTTGCATAAAATAGTTACTGTCTTTTTCCAGTGGGGAGATTTCTGACCTGACTAAACTTCTGTCCATATCCTTGCTTTTTGAATACAGCATTCTGTAAAAGTTTCTTTGCATGCTTTCTTAAGATTATACATTCAACACAGTGATAGATTCTCAGATTTTAGAACCTAATTTCTACCTGAAACTCCAGCACAATATTCTTCAATCTTCTTTCTTCTCTCTTCTTCTTCTCTCTCTGTCTGTCTGTCTCTCTCTTTCTCTGTCTGTCTGTCTCTCTCTACCAAACACACATTCTTTCACTGTGGGTATATATACACTTATATACATACACATAATCCAGATACATACACACCCAAACACACACACATATGACTGACTTTCTTAGAAGGGCATGATAGGACAAAACTGAATGAAAGCAAAATCAGGTATGACAATTTTGTTCTAGAAAAAAAAAGTTTGGATTTATTTTTAGAATACTTTTAATTGAAGTTGTTTTGAGCTATGTTGATGAGGTTGCTAAGCCTTCTCTTTTCTCAAACTCTGCCAGTTGCCTAAGAGGCTGGGACGAAGGAAACCAGGGGGCAGAAAAGGAAAATAACACTTTTCTCAAGAACATGGTGAACAAAGGAGTTTTGTTTTACTGAAGTGGCCATGTGCGTGAGGAGTGTAACCATTTTTTTTTTCAGCCACCTTGAGCCAGAGACAATTACAAAATTGCTCAGAAGATCAAGCTCCTTTTTTACTCAAAAGACTTGGTTTAAGTTCCAATTTGGGTTATTTTATAAAGTATACAATACCCAAACCACAATTCAACAAACTTGTTATTAAACTAACTAATGAGATAAATAGAAGACTTCAGTTGCCTGAGGAAATCAGGTTGGGGAAAGGACATTGTATCAATTTTTTTAACCACAATTTGGACTTCAGATTATAAACATGGTTTATGGAATGGGGTGTGGAAGGAGGGTAGGTTGGGGAAGATAATTTCATCATGAAAGTGGGTTTTCTCCCCTTTTATGGAAATTCAGAATGAATGTGTGAATATGTGAGAGCCAAAGCTGTATCAATTGGGAGAAGAAAATGCTTCAGAATAAAATTGTTGTAAATGATCCACAAAAGTTAAAATATACAATATATGCATGTGTGCACACACACACACACACACACACACACACTCCCATTAACCCTCGTTTTTCCATTATGATCACGTGGTAAACCAACTCTTGAAAGCTAAGGGTTTCTTTGAAATGAATGCTGAAAGCAACATTCAAAAAAAAAAACAAAAATTTTACCAGACTATTAAAAAAAAAACACCCACTCATCCTAGGAGAGACAAAAAAAGGAAGAAAAGTAAACAAATTCAGCATTTGTTACTACTCGTTCACCCAGTAAAAGATGCTACCTGACTGGGGCAGGAGGCTATATTTACCTATATCTAGAATACCGTGTTTCCCCGATAATAAGACCTATCCCGAAAATAAGCCCTCCCCTTACTGTGTAAGATTCCTCTAAAATAAGCCCTCCCCCGAAAATAAGCCCTATAGAGATTGCATTACGGTACCCTCTGTATGTACCGTCCCCCCCTCCCCCCGGGTGAAATGCACGGCGTGCTCCGAGCTGCATCCAATCAGAGCTGCAGCAGTGAGCGCGTCATCCTGTTCTTCCCCAGTGATTTGCTTGCTGGTACATTTTTTTGTTCACATTTACCTGTTTATTACAATTGCTGTCAATGTTCATTAAAATAAGCCCTCCCCTGAAAATAAGCCCTCTGGTGTTTTTCTGTCCAAAAAATTTAATAAGACAGTGTCTTATTATCGGGGAAACACGGTATATATGGTATTTAAGAAACCAGAAACCTGATTCTAATTCTAAAATCTTGTGTTTAATTTTCCACGGAAAGCTAATACTTTAAAAAGAATCCTGGTTCTAGGCATGACACATATATCCTACACTGTTATTTATATCATCTTTTATACCATATGATGTTATATCATAGCCAAACGCCTATTTATGTCAAAACCTCTGTAATGGGAATGCAAATTTGGAAGATCTTCCCTGTCCCTAGGCTAAAGTGCACCTGAAGCCTGGGGTGGGAGGCTTGTTTTTTCAGTAGATACTTTTTGATTGGCCAGTGGGTCCAAAAGGTTGTTACATTCTCTGAGCCAGGAGAAGGCTATATAAGCCCTGATGTGTAGCTTTGTTTTGGGGGCTCACTTTGAGAAGTGTTCTGTGATT
The DNA here is from genome assembly GCF_028583685.1 of Petaurus breviceps papuanus. Classification (NCBI taxonomy): domain Eukaryota; kingdom Metazoa; phylum Chordata; class Mammalia; order Diprotodontia; family Petauridae; genus Petaurus; species Petaurus breviceps. Next base: position 17,965,061 of record NW_027186296.1, on the reverse strand, counting down.
TGATCTGTATTCTGGGAAGCCGTTGTCCAGGGCCCCCCCCCCCCCGGGCTTTGAAAAACCCAGATGTGGAAACCCAGATGTTGACTGGGTATGGATGTAATGGTTGGACAGTTTGGAAAGCTGTCTACTTGATCTGTTTCTGTCTTGATAATTCTGCCTGTATACTTTGAAGTTCGGGGTGCTGACCTTTTCCCCTGAACAAGGTAAATGATATATGTCTGACTGATTAAAGTAAGCTTGTTAACCCATTTTGAGTTGCTTTCCTTTATCAAAGCAGATCCAAGAACCTGTATGGGCAGCAAACCCTGAGGACGTGCTTGGGGTGCTTGCTGCTACAACCTCCTAGCCTGCCTTTTGCTTCTTCCTCTATGATAATACATCTCAACAAATCTCCTCTTTATATTCTATCCTCCTATCTTCCATCTCTTCCTCTCATTCTTACTAACCACTTTCTATTCACTCACCATGATCTCTAGTCACTCTATTCCTCCCTGTTCTCTATGCCTCCAATACTCCTTCTCCTCCTCCTTTGCAAAGGACTTCTCTCCTACTTTGCTAAGAAAATTGAGGCCATCTATCACATTCCCTCTTTTCCCCTGCTCCATATTTCCAAATACTCCACTGCTCTCTTCTCATTTGGTCTAGGCTCTGAGAAAGAGAGGCCCTGTCTCTTTTGCAGCTACTCTACCTGTGCCCTTGATCCCACACCTGCCTGTCTCTTCTGGGATCTTGCCCTCTTCTTTCTCTTTCATCTTCAATTTCTCCCTATCAACTGCCTCCTTCACTGTTGCCTGTAAGCATGACTAGTTGACTCTGTCCTTAAAAAACCTTCATCTGGCTCTGCTATCACCCCAAACTGTTATCCTACATCTTTCTTCCCTTTCTTGGCCAGGTTCCTAGAAAAAAAAAAAGACATCTATACTTATTGTTTCCACTATCTTACCACTCAGTCCCTTATGAACCCCTTACAATGGGGCTTATTGATCTCTTTCCAAGGTTACCAGTGTTTTGCTAACTGCTAACTGTGACAGTTTCCTCATTCTTCATCATTCTTGATCCCTATGAAGGTTCTCACACTGTCTACCACCCATTCCTTTTGGTTGCTCTCTCTTCTGTCAGTATGTCAGAATGCTTTCCCGATTTTCTTCTTGCCTGATTTTGCCTCCTTCGAAAGATTATCATCCTTTTTCCAACTGTGTAGCCCTTTCTAAAGCTTTGTCCTGAGCTGCCTTCTCTCTGTGTACTCTCACTGATCTCAATAGCTTCCATGCATTCTGTTATCACATCTACACAGGTGACTCTAAAACCAATATATCTAGTCCTAAATTCTCTCCTAAACTCTAGGCCTGTATCAATTGACTGCTAAGCATAACTACTTGGATGTACCATGAGGCATCTCAAAGTCAGTATTTCTTTCCCCTAATTCTGCCCCTCCTCCAAACTTCTCTATTTCTGTTAAAGGCACCACCATCTTGCTAATCTAGTTCACAAATTCAATATCATCCTTGACTCTTACACCTCTATCACCCACCGATATCCAAATAGCTGCCAGTTCTATTGAAGCTACTTCACTCCTGTTATCTCTCTCATCCTCTTCCTCTTCTTACTCACTCCCATGTTCACCCACCCTCATTCTGGCCCTCAATCACCTAATATCTCACCTGTGTGATTTCAGACACGTGGTTTCATCTCTGTGGGCCTCATTATCCTCATCTATAAAATGATGGGATTAAATCAGATAGCTCCTAAAGTCCCTTCCAGTTCAAAATCTATGATGCTGTAATAGTCTCCTAATTGGTCTCCCTTCTCCTAGCCTGTCATCTTTCCAATTCATCTTCCATGCATCTGACAAAATAATCTTCCCAAAGCAATATCGCTTTCTGACCCCCAAATCCTCAGTCTCCCCTTTGCCTGTTGAATAACCTACGAACTCTTAAATCTTCCACAAACTGGCTTCCAAATCTACCCTTCCAACCCTTTCCACATTACTCTCCTTTTATGCTCTACATTCCAGCCAAAATGGCCTATTGCTGTTCCCTGAATTTGTCATTCCCTTTCAAGCTTCCCCTCCCCGCTGACCATGCCTGGGAGATATCCTTCTTCACATATGTCTCTAGAATCCTTAGTCTCCTTCAAGGCTCGCCTTGAATCACTTCCTAAAATGATTCCTTTCTGAAGTTCCCTGTAATTGTTAGTTCTTTGTCCCTACTCAAATTACTTTGTATTTATATATCTGTATATAGATTGTCTGAGAGCCAGCCTGGTGTAGCAGACAGAGTGCTGGGCCTAGTGTCATGAAATGCTTGATACCTCTGACTAGCTATGTAACTCTGGAAAAGCTCCTTCCTTCTTTGTCCCTCATCCACCTCCTAAGGACTTAGCTACTAATTTGCTACTAAATTTGCAGTTGCTATAATGGAAAGTACAGATTCTTTGGATATAAATGTTGGAGAGCAGGGCTATTATTCTTTTTAGTTTTTGTATCCTCAGAACTTAGCATGGTGCCTTGCACAAGTAGATGCTAGATCACTGGGTTTGTTTTTGGATTTTATTACATATATCTGTACATGAAAAATTTCACCAGTAATGTTCAGGTTTGGTTAGTCATGAGAATACATCATGATACCCAAGGAGATAAGACAAGGGCTGAAGGCCAGGGAATGAACTGTTCCACATAATTAAATTTCCATATAAAAGAAACTTGCCTCTTTAAGCAGCAAGCCTGCTTTTAACTATGATAGAAATCTTTCTAAATCCTCTTGCACAATTTTCTCTTTTCAAAAGGAATAAATGGAACATGATATAACCTTTTCTAGATGACTCAAGGGACATCGGGATAAACATTGGTTATTGTGCTGCCCTCCGGGGCTGAGGAGGGATTGCTTGTCCTGCCACTAAATAGCCCCAAATTGCTTTTATTTTCTAATGATTGTGGCTGCTTTTTATCATTCTTGCTTTCTCTCACAACGTGAAAGAATATCAGTTATCACTTGTCACTGCTGTCATTTGTTTCTAAGACACACACACCACTTCTCCACATAAATGTATTGCTTCTAACAAACAGTAAATTGGAAGCCAGATAGGCTATGCCTGTCAAAGCAGCAGAATACTAAGTCCCTAAAGTTGTGAGTAAAGGTAGCTCTTCTATGGAGTAAAATACATAAATTTTGTGTCAATTATTTTCCTTCTCTTTTTTTGCTTACTCCTTAGGACATAGGATCATAGACTAGGAGCTATAAGGGGCATTAGACATCACCCCTTCATTTTATAGATAAGGAAATTTGAGCTGCTAAATGTCTGAGATAGGATTTGAATTCAGGTCTTCCAGACTCGAAGTTCAGAGCTCTACCTATTTCACCATCTAGCTGTCCCGTACATGTGTTCTGAAGATCTGAAGTTTCCAGTAACCTAATTTCTAATTACATGGCAGAGGTGGGAGTGGGGGAAAAGGAGAGGCTTTTGTTGTGTATCAATGGGTGGGCATGTAGGAAATCAAACCAACATAAGAAGATGACCTTGAGAAAATAGGCTTGAGCTCCAGTATTAGGACCTACTCTTAATCTGACAATGAATCATGTCATAAAGTTTGTTGTTTTTATTCCAGTCAGCATATTTAGTAATTTACAAATCAAGCTTGGGCTAAAATTTCTGGCCATCATCTATATAGTCCAAATTCAATCAGTCAACAAGCATTTATTGAGTACTTACTATATACTATCATATACTTACTATGTACTATTAAATACTTACTATATACACTAGGCAGCTAGGTGGCTCAGTGGATAGAATGTTGGGCCTGGAGTCAGGATGACCTGAGTTCAGATATGACCTCACCCTGGGCAAGTCATTTAACCTTTGTTTGCCTTAATATACTGGAGAAGGAAATGGCAAACCACTCTAGTATCTTTGACAAGAAAATACGAGTTGGACACAACAACAATAAATATACTAGGCACTATGATAAGCATTGAGGGTACAAAGAAAAAGCAATCCCTCCCCCTCACAGGGCTTACATTCTCTGGCAACATATACATAAATCAGTATTTACAAATACATATATGGTGGGGTACCTGGGGTCTAAATCAATTTGTAAAACCAGTTTGTACAACTGTAACTGCAATTTGTATTGTAAAATTGTAACCTGTAAAATCCCTTTCCCAGCCTCAAACTCTGCCCCTTCCCCCTATCCGCATTGGGCCTAGGCAACACCTAGTGACTCCTTTGTTCTTACTTAATCTCTTCATGTCTCCTCCGGTCTGGCCCAAATCTCATCTAAACTATCTGTGCACTAAAGTCACAAGTTCCTCTCAGTCAGCTCTAACCTTTATCTATGCACTGAGGTCCCTTCCCTCCATCCTGTCAGCCCTGACAATGGCAGCCCTACCCTTTAAAAGTAAAAGCATGTACCCCTCTCACTAGCAGGTCCCCTAAAGGACTCTTGCCCGCTTCTTACAGAAGTGCAACAATAAACTTCTACAACTCTCACTCCAATTAAGCCTGAGACCTTGAATTCTTTCCAGACGCTATTGCAGGTTTTCTGGTCTTAGATAAGATCCCTAGAGGGAGCCATCCCTCATCATTTAGAGCAGTTGAAAGAACCTTACAGAGGAAATGTACTAGCAGCTTGGGGAGGGGGATATGGACTGGCAAAGGCCTCCTGCAGGAAGTAGAGATAGAGCTTGACCAGTGTTTTAAAGGGAGTCAAATGCAGAGAAGGAAGAGGAAGAGCATTCCAGCAATGATGGACAGCCAGTACAAAGGAGATGAGAGGTAGAGTCTTATGGATGAGGAACAGCAAGCCAGTCTAGTTTGGACCATAGATTATATGGGAGAACTGTGTTAAAAGACTGGAAAAATAGGGAGGATCTAGGTTATGAAGGTATTTAAATACCAGAAAGAGGAATTTTATCCTAGACTTAATAGGAGCCATTGTAGTTTATTGAGTGTGGGGTCAGGAGAAAGTCAGACCTAAGCTTTAGGAAACTCACTTTAGCCATTGTATAGGGAATGGATTGGACTGATGGGGGGGGAAGGGGAAGAGTTCAATTAGAAAGGTACTATAATAGTGCAGACTATATTTCTAGATTGCCAGCACTGTTAGTGGTATGGGGATATCAGCCTTGACTCCAGAGATTTCTTAAATCAATTCAGGGAATATTTCAAGGAACTCACAAAGAGACAGGAGTGATAACCATCCAGTCTTACTTGGAACCCAGTTCTGACACCCTGAGGAACTTCCTTATTAACTGTTTGAAATGCTGCTCCTAGGTCCAGTCTCACAGAATTAGCTTTCTAGAGTGAAACTTAAGATGCCTCAAGGCAAGACAGTTCATTGGGAGGGAGGGGACGGGTGTCCTTTTTTTCTTTATAAATAAATAGGTTGTATTGATTCAGGAGTTCTCAGTAACTTTTTTTGTCATAGACCCCTTTGGCAGTCTGGTGAAGCCTATAGCCTATTATTCTCTGAATAATGCTTTTAAATGTATAAAATAAAATGTCTAAGAACAAAGAAAACTACAAGTTCAAGGATCCCAGGTTAAGAATTCTGGACTAGATGACCTCCCAGTTTCCTTCTTTCTCTCTCTTTGATACCTACAAGTTCCTAGGACTGGAACTGTAGTCTTGGAATACTCCAATAACTGTTTTGCTAAGTCTTAAAATGGAATGATAACCAGGATTTGTCCCCAAATGGTTCCCTTTCATTTTAGATGTATACCACATATGCATGCACTATAAGAAATGTGAGAGTTTGGGGGAAGTACAGGGGAGGGGAGCTCATTGTCAACTCATACAATACAATGGGAAAACATCTCACCATAACCATCTTCAAGGAACAGAGTTTTGCTATTCTTCAGACTTTACTAGCATTAAACATTCCATTTCCTTCTATAGTTGGAACCAAAACAAAAAAGGTCCTTGAATGTCTTGACATAATAAAAATTACGGGAGCAGCTAGGTGGCACAGTGAATAGAGCACCGGCCCTAGAATCAGGAGGACCTGAGTTCAAATGGGACCTCAGACACTTAACACTTACTAGCTGTGTGACCTTGGGCAAGTCACTTAACCCCAAATGTCCTGCCTTTCCCCCTTCAAAAAGACAAACAAAAAAACCTTGCCAGATGTTTTTTAAAAAATACTGTATTCATTAATGTGCATTAACTAAAGTCTTCTGGAAATTCTACCAACAATGAGTAACATAAGGCAATGCTGAAGCCTAAGTCTGTACAGACCACCATACTACATGACACCTGACATAATAACTTCAATGCCCAATAATAACTAAAGCTTTGTGCAAGCTGAGAACATATTTACCAAAGGATTCATCACACTAATGACATGTGTTCAAAATAAATATTTTATAAGGAACAGCAATGAAAACATAACTCTTTGTTTCCATTCATCAAGATCAAGGAGAGACTATATAACTAATGTGCAAAGCAAATTAAATTAAATTATTTCTCAGCAAAAATGTCATCTCTCTCATAAATACCTCCTAGCGTGAAAAGTCCAATTGGGAAGAATTAAGTCTTTGAAAAACCAAGTAAATATTCTCTAAGAGAATTTAAATAATAGCAAGAAGTAACTGAATGCAAATTTTATTTAGACAGCACAAGGACCACCTACACTTTGGAAAAGTGTATCACTAACAACTTCAGCTACTCCATTCTCTGGGAGAAACAGAATTCAGTTCCTGCTTTGCATCCTTAGAAAAGCTTATGGACCCATGGACATTTACTGTAATGGAAGAAGGCCTAGGAAGGCTAGTTTTTATAGCCAAAGTAAATATAAATGGATATTATATAAAAATTAATGGCAGCAATAAAAATAAGAATTGTAAATTAGTCTTTAGTCTTCCCTATCAAATTGATCTTAAGGAGATCTGAGAATTTCCTTCATTTATTTTTTTAAATTATCAATCATTTTTAGTTTTTATTTTATTTTTTTAAAAAAATTTTTGGTCTTTATTATTTTGTTTGTTTACTTTTAGTTTACAAGATTCAGTTTCACAATTCCTTGAATTTCAAATTTTCTCTCCCTCCCTCTCCTCCCCCCCCCCCCCCATGGCAGCATACAATCAGGTATAGGATCTGCAATTACTTTCACATTAGACATTAGTCAGATTATAAAGAAGGATTGTATAAAATGGAATGAAGAATGGGAAAGAGGAAACAAAACCAAACAAGAAAAAGAAAAAGAACAGGTAGTTTGCTTCAATCTGGATTCAGACTGTAGTTCTTTCTCTGGATGTGGACATCTCTCTCCCTCATGAGTCTTTTGGGGTTGACTTATATCACTGCATTGCTAAGAAGAGTCCAGTCTACCAAAGTTGGTCCTCACACATACGTTGTGTCTGTAATTGTGTACAAATTTCTCCTGGTACTACTCTTCTCACTCAGCATCAGTTCGTATAAGCCTCTCCAGGTAAATACGAAGTCCATCTGCTCCTTGTTTCTTATAGCACAATAGTATTCCATTACATGCATATACCACAACTTGTTCAGCCATTCCCCAATTGATGGGCATCCCCTTAATTTCCAATTTTTTGCCACTACAAAAAGAGCTGCTATAAATATTTTTGTACATATGGGTCTTCCTCCCACTTCTATAATCCCTTTGGGATGCAACCCTAGAAGTGGTATTGTTGGGTCAAAGTGTATGAAATTATTTATAGCCCTTTGGGCATAATTCCAGATTGCTCTCCAGAATGGCTGGATCAGTTCACAACTCCACCAGCAATGCATTAGTGTTCCAATTTGTCCACATACTCTCCAGCATTTGTCATTTTCCTGTTTTGTCATTTTAGCCAATCTGACTGGTGAGATGTGGTACCTCAGAGTTGTTTTGATTTGTATTTCTCTAATCAATAGTGATTTAGAGCATTTTTCATATGCTTATAGATATCTTTAATTTCATCCTCTGAAAACCACCTGTTCATATCCTTTGACCATTTATCAAGTAGGGAATGACTTGTATTCTTATAGATTTGACTCAATTCTCTGTATATTTTAGAAATGAGTCCTTTGGGGTGGAGAGGTAGCGCAGTAAGAGCCCCAGAGTCAGGAGACCTGGGGTCGGTTCCAGCCTCAGCTACTTAACACCCACACAAAATAACTGGCCATTTAACCTTGAGCAAGTTACTTAAACCCAATTGCTTAGGAGTGGCCAGGTGGCACAGTGAGTAAGAGTGTCGGCCCCAGCGTCAGGAGACCTGGGGCCTCAGATACTTGGCACCCACACAAAAATAACTGACTGTGTAACCTTGAGCAAGTTACTTAACCCCTATTTCTTTAAAAAAAAAAAAAGAAAAAGAAAAAGAAATGAGTCCTTTATCAGAGACATAGGTTGTAAAAATTCTTTCCCAATTTTCCACTTCCCTCCTAATCTTGGTTACATTGGCTTTGTTTGTACAGAATCTTTGCAATTTAATGTAATCAAAAATACCCATTTTGCATTTTATAAAGCTCTCTAATTCTTGTTTTGTCATAAAGTCTTTCCCTCTCCACAAATCTGACAGCTAAATTATTTCTTGCTTTCCCAGATTGCTTATAGTATCAGCCTTTATACCTAGATCATGCACCCATTTGGACTTGATTTTGGTATATGGTGTTAGATAATGGTCTATGCCCAGTTTCTGCCATACTATATTCCAGTTTTCCAAGCAGTTTTTGTCAAATACCAAGTTCTTATCCCCAAAACTGGGGTCTTTGGGTTTATCAAACAGTAGATTACTATAGACGTTGACTGCTGAGTCTCATGTACCCAATCTATTCCATTGATCCACTACTCTATTCCTCATTTCCTTCATTTATTACTAGATTTTCAATACTATTTCCCTAGCAGTCAGAAAAAAAATAGAAGCAGAAGAGCCAGACCAAAGAAATATCTGGCTCAATTTAGATTGGATGGTTCTTATTCACATATTTAATGTAATTAACACCTTTTTTGTACATTACCTAAATCACTCTAAATTTCATCTTAATACATAAGGAATGTAGAAAACTGCCTATTCATATTCTTTGACCATTTATTAAAAAAAAAAAGTGGGGGGCGGCCAGGTAGCACAACAAGTAAGAGCACCGGCTGCGGTGTCAGGATAACCTGGGGATCGAATCCGGGCTCAGACACTTAGCACCCACCCAGAAACACCTGGCCGTGTAACCTTGAGCAAGTTACTTAACCCCAATTGCTTAGAGGCGGCCAGGTGGCTCAGCGAGTAAGAGCACTGGCTCCAGTGTTGGGATGACCAGGGGATCAAATCCGGGCTCAGTTACTTAGCACCACACCCAGAAATAACTGGCCGTGTAACCTTAAGCAAGTTACTTAACCCCGATTGCTTGAAAAAAAAAAGTGAAGTATTTATTGAAAACCCAGAATCCATAAAGACACTGTGTGGGTAGAAGGATTATTGATTTGCTATGGAAAGTGATCTCAGAAATTATATCTTCTGACTGCCTCATTTGACAAATGATGAAACTGACACCAAGAGAAACGAAGTGACATATATGAAATTCTCCAAAACTCCAAAGGATAAAAAAGTATCCATATGTTTTCTGTTCCACAGTCAGATCAAATATAACTCAAATAACAAAACTTCCACCATTTACTTCTTGGATTATTCTGATGATTAATAGGTCGTTTAACTCACATAAATTCTGAGCATCCTAATGCCAACTTTCATTCCTACTAATGAGCTGTCTACGTCTCCTCCCAGGACTCTGGAAGTAACCTAAAACATAATATCATTGACTTAAGCTGCCACCAGCATGCTTTCCCCCAAAATTATCATTTGAGAATTATTTAGTCAGTCAGCTTTGAGTAACTTTTAGAAAGGGTTATTTAGAAGCGGCTAATGGTACAGTGGATAGAGTGATGGTTGTGGAGTCAAGAATACCTAAGTTCAAATCCACCCTCAGATACTTACTGTGTGACCCTGGGCAAGTCATCACCTGTTTGCCTCAGTTTCCTCACCTGCAAAATAAGGATAATAATAGCATCTACCTCACAGTTGTTGTGAGGATCAAAAGAGATAATATTTGTAAAAAGCATTTAGCACAGTGCCTGGCACTATAGATAAATGCTTATTCATTTCCTTTATTCTCTATTTTCTCAGGCAATACAATAAGCATAATAAAGTAAAACGTCTGTGTGTACTCTCCCACAATAGTATCCAGGGGAAAGTAGGATTTGATTTAGAAAGTATATGTAACAAAAGGGTAACTCACAGCTCCTGATTGCTGGAAGTCCCTTCCTCATTCCTGGAGCATTCAAGAAGTTTCCTTTACCCATGTTGTTGCCTCTTCACTGGGCTCCTTATTGAGCCACCAGCCCATTCTGTCCTAGGTTCCCCCTCATGCAGATGCTGCTGCCAACTCATCTGGGGCACTATTTAGCATGCCATGAGGAAGATGGGAAGTCCTAGACCCTTGTAGCTGAGAGGTCCTCTTCTGCTCCAAGACTGGGGAGGGAAGGAGACCTGGCCAAGCCTGAGGACTACTTTCCTCCCTTCTCCCTCATTGTCTCCTCATTCCCCCATGGTTCCTCCTTGAGGAATATGCTGAAAAGTCACAAGCTCCAATGTCTGCAAATGTTCCCACTACAGATAACTTGACACTTTTATATGGAATTGAGATTGCAATTAAATCCCACAGCCAAATAGAACTGACTTCTTCTCTGGATCTTTATCAGGTGACTTTCAAAGACTCGTCATATTTAGCCTGAGGTCTTAATTGGTTGCTTTTTTGAGATATCCTCCCTAGTTATCAAAGCTAAAATGAAGTGGGATGGCTTTGACCCCACTCTTACTATAGCAATGTTCTTTGGTTTGAATAATCCCCATGGTTTCTTTTATATTATTTTAAAATAAAAATATTTTTAAGTGGCCTGAATGAACAATGACAGGATAACTAATCAATCAATCATTAAACATTTATTAAGTACCTACTATGTTTCAAGCATTGTATTAAGCTAGGGATAGGGAACCTGCAGCCACAAGGCCACATGTGGCCTTCTAGGTCCTTGGGTGCAGCCTTTTACTGAGTTTTACAGAACAAAGCCTTTTATTAAGGGGATTTGTTCTGTGGAGTTTGGATTCAGTCAAAGACCACACTTGAGGACCTAGAGGGCCACGTGTGGCCTCTAGGCCTCAGATTCCCCTTCCCTATACTAAGCACTAGGGATGTAAAAAGAGGCAAAAGACAGTCCCTGCCCTCAAGGAGCTTGCAATCTGACGGGGAGACAACATGCAAAGAAATATATACTAAACAAGTTCTATACAAGATAAATAGGAAATGGTTAATAGAAGAAAGGCCCTGGAATTAAGAAGAATTGGGAAGACTTCCTGTAGAAGGTACCTTTGAGAATTTGACATTCAGAATGCATTCACTTGGTAGAATCCTAATTATATCTACCCAATTTAAACAAATTTAGCAAATATTTATTAAGCACCTGAGAGTTATCATGAATTGATAGGACACTGAGCTTTGGGAGTCAGAAAGATCTGGATTCAAATCCTGCTTCAGACACTTCAGACACAAAGTCCTTTAACCTCTCTAGTCTTCAGTTTCTTCATTTGTAGAATGAGAATGTTAACCTCAACCTCTAAGGTCCTTTCCAACTTTAAATCTATGATTATCATCCTGTGACCCACTATATTTAAGGATGCTATGAGTCAGTGTTTAGACCATCTATAAACATTAACTTAGCAGATGGTAGCTGAATGTTTGACCTAAAAGCCATATTACTGGAGCAATTTAATCATACCAGTCTTGTGACATTTTAACTATGAATGAAACTGGAAAATAAAACGAAGCTACAGCTAAATAGAAGCTGGGGTGGTTTACAGGTTCTTCTTGGAGAGACAATAAAGAAATTGGTGCAATTGGTCTAATTATGTATCAAAAGGCAACAGGAAATAAAGCTTTTCAAGGGACACTTGGTTGTCGGTGTTACTACAGGGTTCATGACAAGCATTGGCAAGAAGAGTGTTGCGAAGATAATTGTAGTCTATGCCCCAGCATCTATTGCAAAGGATGAAGGAGAGAAATTGCACAAATCATTAGGCAAGACTTTCCACATTAAATCAATGTATATTTTAATGCTCAGTGACTTCAAGGCAAATAGGTACAGAGGAAGACAGTGAAAAATAAGCAAGATTCAGGAGGAAAAAATAAGAGAAGTCAATGTGGAGTATAGCAAAGCCTAATGCTTTTCTATCATAAAAATGGGCATGGCAAGCACCAAATATCATCACAAAATCTGAAATTATTTATATTTTACCAGACAAAAAACTATTGCTTACTGCTGCAGGAGACATTGCTGAATCATCTGTCAGTTTATCATAAGAATACCAACTTGTTAGAGCAAAGATAAAAATCAATGCCAAATTAGAAGAGAAATGAGAAAATGTATAGCATGCAACTGAAGCAACTCAAACCTGACCTATTTCAATAATATAAGAAATTACTAGTAGAGCAGACATTAGCATAGTCCAGGGGTGGAATAACCTGTTGCTTTGAGGCCACATGTGGCCTTCTAGGTCCTTGGGTGCAGCCTTTTGACTAAGTCCAAGTTTTACAGAACAAATCCTTTTAAGGGGATTTGTTCTGTGAAATTTATATTTAGTTAAAGGGCCATGCTTGAGGACCTAGAGGACCACTTGGGTCTTCAAGGCTGGCAGGTTCCCTATCCCTGGCATGGACTATTACGATTTTCTAAGGAAATTGAATCACTTTAAGTCAATTGCCATAACAAACAGACCAAAATAACTCAGAAACCTCAGTCAGGAAATTACCTCCTCGCCCAATGGAGATAAGGAAAATTCCAGTTTAGAATCTTAGCATGTTTGTAAAATCATGGAATGAGGGTAGCTCATGAGCAATATCACCTCAGAAAATGGTAGGAAGCAAAGGAGAGTAAAACAATTTCATGGAAAGCTTGAGAGAAGAACTAACTAGTCTAAATCATCCCAAGGACACCTAAGGATAAAGGTGGGAAGTACAATGAGTAAAGGAAAAATGGAAAAGATCTATAAAGGTTCCTCTTTTTTTTTCCACTGTGTTAATGGAGCTACCACATTCAAACACTAATATCACAGTTCCTAATGTTCTACATGAGGAAGTAGAAATGGTATTAAAGAAAATGAAGATAAGAACAGCTAATCTAGGCTAAGTATACATAGAGGAGGTCTATAACGAAGGGAACTGGGGATTGACTAACATATCTGATAGAGATATACCAAACACATGAGGGAAAAACTCACAAAGCTATTAGAGACAGAGAGAGAGAGATAACAGTAACTATTGACCCACATGCCTACTTTCCCCCTTCTACAAAATCTCTGAGAATAATCAACAATGCATCAAGACTATGCTGGACAAATGTTTAAGAAGGGGATGGTATTTTACAAACAATATTCTATAATAGGCCACATACTTAGAAAGACACCAGTGACTGACTGATGTAGAAAACAGAAGATTCCATTGTGCTTATGATTTATTGACTATGGAAAAAAGCATTTGATTCAGAGGAGCCAAGTGTCCCTTAAGAAGATCTTCTCCAACAAGGTCTTCTATTCACAAGCTAAATCATACAAGGATATTTGAAATATGTGACATGAAAATCATCTGGCTTAAAGATGCCTTGATTATTAATAAGAAAGGCATAAGACATGGAGATATATACTTGTCAAAGGTGTTTGCCACGGTCATGGAGGTTGTTCAGGGAAGGGTCTAAAAGAACAGGAGAACCTCCTCATTTGTATTCTCCTTTATAAATTATATTTCCATGGCTGCATCAAGTCCTGGAACACTGCAGAACTTGCTAAATGCAATCCATAATCACTCTGAAGAGTCCAACTGAGACAACTCAAACTGACCTATTTCAATAAACTCTTGACACCAAAAAATATAAGAAATTACTAACAGAGCAGACATCAACATAGTCCAAGGGTAGAGAACCTGCGGCCCTGAGGCCACACGTGGCCTTCTAGGTCCTCAGGTGTGGCCTTTTGAACACGTCCAAGTTTTACAGAACAAATCTAGAAGGTAAAAATCAAGTGAAAAATGCATATTATCCAGATTATTAGGTATGGTATGGTTGGATGGATGCCCCATAAAGCTAGTCTATCATTAGGAATATTTTTAACAAATACTGAGGTTAGACAATGAGCTGGATCTAGAACTGAACAAGAGAATTAGGCAAATTACCTCTGTAAAACTTAACAAGACTTTTATTGACCCCTAAGCTTCTCCCTGACACATCTGTACATTAACATCGATATTCTTCCAGGGTTACTTAATGTCTATGAGTCATGAAATACCACATTGTGCAAAGAATTAAAATTGTGGCTCATCTAAAGGTCAAAAGAGAATCTGAATACATGTGTGTGACTAGGCTGGAATGCAATGAGTGAAAGATTATTCAAGAGAAAAGGGGATAAAGGATGTCATCTGGGTTGCCTCAGAAAGTAGTGGGTTCCAATTTGCATTTCTCTTTGAGATATCATCTCATACCTATCAGATTAGCTAAAATGATAGGGAAAATGACAAATATTGGAGGGGATATGGAAAAAATGGGACATTAATACACTGTTGGTGGAATTGTTAACTGATTCAACCAATGGAATTATGCCCCAAAAGTTATATAAATGTGTATATACCACAGAAATACCACTATTAGGGGCGGCCAGGTGGCACAGCGAGTAAGATCACCGGCTCCAGTGTTGAGAAGACCTGGAGATCGAATCCCGGGCTCAGACGCTTAGCACCCACCCAGAAACACCTGGCCGTGTAACCTTGAGCAAGTTACTTAACCCTGATTGCTTTTAAAAAAAAAAATACCACTATTAGGTCTGTTTCCCAAGGTGATTGGTGGAAAATGAAAAGAACCTACATGTTCTAAAATATTTATAGCAGCTCTTTGTTGTGGCAAAGAAGTAGAAATTGGGAAGATACCCATCAATTAGGGAATGGCTAAACAAGTTGTGGTATATGACTGTGATGTAATACTACTATACTATAAGATGAGCTGGTTGATTTTAGAAAAACATGGAAAGACCTGTACAAAATAATGAAAAGTGAAGTGAGCAGAAGCAAGAGAACATTGTATATGGTAACAGCAATATTGTTTGAAGAATAGTTGTGAACAACCAAGTTATTCTGAGTACGATAAATACTTAGATCAACTATAAAGGACCTATGAAGGAAGATGCTATCCACCTGCAGAAAAAGAACTAATAATAGAGGTATTCATAGTATGGTTTTACATATATTTATAAATCTGTGTCAAGTGGTGGCCTTCTCTCATGCAGGGTGGGGACAGAGGGAGGGAGGAAAACAGTTTGGAATTTAAAATGTAACCAAAAAAAAGTAAGGGATTCCCCCTTATGGAAGGTCTTTGAGCAAAGTAAGAGTACTTGTTGAGCATTCTTGCCCCAGTATTGTTGGAATTAGAAGCCTTCTGAGATCCCCTCTAATCTTGGTATTGTATGATTTTGTGACAAAAAAAATCTCAAGAAAATGCAAAGATCTGAGCTATTTTGAAGTCTTAATGCAAAAGTTATATAGATCGAAGCTTTCCTCCAAGAGTTGAGAGAAGAAATGCAGAGCCATGCTCTAAGTAGAGTCCATATGTGAAGTATTTTAAGGATACTTGGGACACTTTGTGCCAAGGTACCTTCCCTACTTCCAGTCCTAATTCCATCATTAGGAAATCCCTTGAATCTAGAAAGTTTTTCTATTCAAGAGCTTTTAATTAAAATAACCCCAAAAGAACTAAATTGAACTTTCTATGCTGCAGAGGTGTCAAACTTGGTACCCATGGGCCACAAACTCCTACAACATTCCCTACTAGGGACAATCAGATTAAAATACAATTGAAAAATATTTAACAAACTAAGTAAAAATACAATAAAACACAGATAACATTACATTTTAATACTAAGTGAATAGGCAGCTCATAAGGATCTTTATGTATGGATTAGTGGACCCCATATTTATTTGAGTTTGACACTATGGCTCTACATTCTTTTTGAAACTCCTTCCATGGCTTCTGGAACACCGCATTATACAGATTCTCCTACCTCTCTGACCATGCCTTTTCTGGATACGCTTTCTCTCTTCCATCCCAACCCTACCTTCTGCATGTTGTCATGATGCCCCAAATTTCTTTCCCCAGTTCTTCTTTCTCTCTGTACACTCATATGTCATCTACTTCTATTATGTCAATCTTTATCTCTATACTTCCAAATATATATATATATACATATGTATTATATGTATGTATTACTAATCTCTTGAATTCCTTTTTTTATTAGTCAATTTTTATTTATTTTTATTGTTAAAACAAACTGAAAAAGAAACTTTAGATATATTGAAATGATACAGAAGAAAATTATTTCAGCAATGAAAGAAGAGTGAGGTAATTAAATATAATTTAAATGTTAAAATAGAAACACTGTGTATAGTGTTAAAATATTTGCCTGATATTCCTATTTCAAAGAAAAGAAGAAAAGTCAATACCAGAATAGTATTATCAGTTTCATTTTTAAGGCAAAGAAATCCTCTAACAAATTGATTAATCTTTCTGTTGCCACTTTCTATTGGTCCTGGCATAGAGATTTTATTTGTATCTGCAATTTCATAGTCTATTTTCCCTTGCTTTATAGGAGAGATCTCTTTTTTAAAAGATTTTTAAATTTTTTAACTATTGTTAGGATTTTGAGTTCCAAATTCTCTCCCACACTCATATCCCTTGCACACTCATTGAGAAGGCAAACAATGATACCCATTATAAATGTGATCATGCAAAATATATGTTCATATTAACCACATTACCCCCCACCCAAAAGCAAGCAAAATAATTTTTTTAAATGCTTCAATCCCCACTCAGATTTTATTCACATGGAGTATTTTTCATCATGAGTCCTTTGGAATTATTGTGGATCATTTTATTGATCAAAGGCTAAGTATTTCACAGTTTATTATCATTACAGTATTGCTATTACTGTATTCAGTGCTCTACTTCTATTCAGTTCACTTTCAATCAGTTCATACAAACCTTCCCAGGTTTTTCTAAAACCATCACCTTTGTCATTTTTTATGGCACAATGGTATTCCATCACAATCATCTACCACAGCTTGTTCAGCCATTTCCCCAGGCATCTCTTCAATTTTCAATTCTTTGCCACCACAAAAAAAAAAAAAAGAGCCACTCTAAAGATCTTTGTACATATAGATCCTTTTCATTTTTCTTTGATCTCTTTGGTATACAGACCTAGACCTATTGCTGAGTCAAAGGGTATGCACAAATTTAGAGCCCTCTGCCATAATTCCAATTTGTTCTCCAAAATGATTGGACAAGTTCACAACTCCACTAACAGTGCATCAGTGAATCTATTTTTCCATATCCCCTCTAGCATTTATAATTTTCCTTTTCTGTCATATTCACCAATCTGATATGTATGAGGTGGTACCTCAGAGTTGTTTTAATTTGCATTTCTCTAATCAATAGTGACTTAGAACATTTTTATGTGACTATTGATAGCTTTGATTTTCTCTTCGAAAAACTGCCTGTTCATGTCCATATAGCCATATCCATCACAAAAACAAAAACAACAAACACATTTATCAATTGGGGATTTGTTATTATTATACATTTGGCTCAGTTCCCTACATTTTTGTGAAATGAGATGCTTATGAGAGAAACTTGCTGTAAAATAATTTTCCCCAGTTTCCTGCTTTCCTGCTAATTTTGGTTACATTAGCTTTGTGCAAAAATATTTTAATTTCATATAATCAAAATTATCCATTTTACTTTCCATGAACCTCTCTCTCATTTGTTCATAAGCTCTTCCCTTATACATATATATGACAGGCAAAATTTTCCATGTTCCCTTAGTTTGCTTATATCTTCCTTTGTCTAAAACAGTTATCTATTTAGACCTTGTCTTGCTATATGGTGAGAGATGTTGGTCTAGGCATAATTTCTGCCAGAGTACTTTTCAATTTTTTCAGTAGTTCTTGCCAAATAATAAGTTCCTGCCTCAAAAGCTTGAATCTTTTGATTTATTAAACACTAGACCACTATTGTCATTTAGTACCGTGTATTATGTACCTAGTCTATTCCACTGTTAAGCCACTCTATTCTTAACCAGTACCAGATTATTTTGATGATCACTGCTTTGTAATATAGTTGCAATCTATTGCTAGGCCACCTTCCTTCACTTTTTTTTTTCATTAATTCCCTTGATATTCTTGACCTTTTGTTGTTCCAGATGAATTTCATTTTTATTTTTCCTAGCTCTATAAAATAATTCTTTAATAGCTTGATTGGCACTGAATAATTTAATTTAGGTAGAATTATATTGACTTGGCTTATCCATGAGCAATTAATATTGCTCTAGTTGTTTAGATCTGTCTTTATGCGAAAAATGTTTTATAATTTTGTAACATTCCTGGGTATGTCTTGGCAAATAGACTTCCAAGTATTTTATACTGTCTACAGTTATTTTAAATAGAATTTGTATCTCTTCTGATTGGGTTTTGTTGGTAATATCTAGAAATGTTGATGATTTATGTGGCTTTACTTCATATCTTGTTACTTTGCTTAATTTGTTAATTGTTCCAAGTAATTTTTAGTTTTTTATCAAGGTTTCACTGTCTACCATCGTATAATCTGCAAAGAGTAATAGTTTTGTTTTCTCATTGCCTATTCATTCATGCCTCATTCCTTCAAACTTTTTCTTGCCTTACTACTATAGCTAGTATTTCTAGTAAAATACTGAGTAATAATGAACATCCTTGCTTCATCCTTGATATCACTGGGGAAGTTTCTAGTTTATCTGCATTATATACAATGCTCTTAATTTTAGATAAATACTACTTATCATTTTAAGAAAAAGTTCTATTCCTATACTTTCTAGTGTTTTCAATAGAAATGGGTGTTATATTTTGTCAAAAGCTTTTTCTGAGTCTACTAAAAGTTGTATGATTTTTATTGTTTTTGTTATTGATGTGGTGAAGTTTTCCTAATATTAAAACAAGACTTGCATTCCTAGTATAAAGTCCACCTAGTCATAGCGTATGATCTTTGTGTTTCATGTCATCTCCTAACTAGTGTTTTAGTTAAAATTTCTGCATCAATATTCACTGGGGAAATTGGATTATAGTTGTTTTTTTCTCTATTTTTGCTCTTCCTGGCATAGATATCAAATCCATATTTGTTTCATAGAAGGAATTTGGTAGGACTCCTTTTTTTTAACCTGTTTTTACAAATAATTTATATGGTAGTGGAATTAATCGTTCTTTATGTTTGATAGAATTCACTTATAAATTCATTTGGTCCAGAGAATTTAATCTTAATAAGTTTATTTATGATTTGTTCAACTTCTTTTTATAAGATAGGGTTATTATGTGTTCTATTTCCTCTTCTGCTAATCTGGGCAATATTAGTTTTGTATTAATTCATTTCACTTAGATTTTCAGTTTTATTAGCATACAATTAGACAAAATAGCTCCTTACAATTGCTTTAATTCCATCTTCATTAATGATGCATTCGCCTTTTTCATTTTTGATACTGGTAATTTGGTTTCCTTTTTTTAAGAATCAAATTAACCAATGGTTCATCTGTTTTATTGTTTTTTTTTTAATAAAATTAGCTCCTAGGTTTATTAGTTCAGTGAGGTTTTTTACTCAAATTTATCTCTTCTTTGATTTTCAGGGTTTCTATTTGGTTTTAATGAAAGATTTTTAATTTATTCTTTTTCTAGTCTTTTTTTTAGCTGCATGCCCAATTTATTGACTCTCCTTTGTTAATGTGTGAATTTAGAGATAGAAATTTTCCCCTGAATATTGCTTTGGCTGATCCCACAAATTTTGAAATGTTGTCTTATTGTTGTCATTGTCTTTAGTGCAATTATTGATTGTTTCTATGATTTGTTCTTGGACCCACTCATTCTTTAGGATTCAATTATTTCATTAAAAAAGAATTAGATTATTTCATTTCCAATTAATTTTTAATTTATGCTTCCAAGGACTTTTATTAGATGTAATTCTATTGTATTATGGTCTAGAAAGGGGGAGGTACAGTTAATATCGATGCTTTTCTCCATTTGGTTGTCAGGTTTTTATGCCCTAATACATGTACAGTTTTTGTGAAGGTAACATATACAGCTAAGAAAAAGGTATATTCCTTTCTATTCCCATTCAATTTTTTCCAAAGGCTTATTATATCCAACTTTTCTAAAATTCTATTCATCCCCTTAACTTATTTCTTACTTTGCTTTGTGATTAGTTTTGTTTGGTTCTGAAAGGTATAACTTGAGATGCTCCTCTAGTATAGTTTAACTTCATTTAACTTTTCCTTTAAGAATCTGGATATTATGCTATTTGATACATATATGTTAAATGTTTATATTATTTCATTGTACCTTTTAACAAAATGTAGTTTTCCTGATTATATCTTTTAAGTCTATTTTTGCTTTTGCTTGGTCTGAGATCATGATGGTTACTCCTACTTTTTTGTTGGGTGTTTTTTTTTTTTGCTTCAGTAGAAGTATACTAGATCCTACTCCAGTCCCCTTATTTTAATTCTGTGTGTCTCTTTTTCTGTTTCAAGTGTGTTTCTTATGAACAAGTGTTGCCTTCTGGTTTCTAATCCATTCTGCATAGAAGAAATCTCTTGCAGAGCAGTTTAAGGTCATAGGTGACTAACAACAATAAAAGTTAAATAATATACATATGGTTCCAGGAATTTTTTGTAAACCCAAAGAACTGATATGAGAAATGCACACTCTTACCTCAGGCTTGACTTTCATGACAGGTCCACCAACTAATTGTCAGAACCATTGCTCTGGGCCCCTCACTCCTGAATTCTAATCCTTCATTTCTCATTGTCTGTTCACTGCTGTGAGAATTCAGTTTTTTCTAATACAAGAAGCAAGAGTAGAATTGGGGAATTGTCAATGGCTGCAGAATTGGCAGACAAACAAGGTAAGAAGGGTAAAATGGTATGAATGGTACTAATTCTATTTGTACTAGTGGAAGAAATACCTAGTGAATTCCGCTATACTGCTTCTTTTAAAAATGTAAAATTTGTTCCAATATGATTGTTAGATTAGGGAATGATTGAAGCATAACTCAAATTTTGTGTCTGCCTATGTGCAATTTCATCCATAAGAAACAATAAGCAAACACAGAAAACCACATCACAATTCATCAACACCCACTTCCCCAAGTAAACTTCAGGTCTTTTTCAAGGTAAAGTGCTATCTGCAGCAGGACCTTTGACCTGAAGGTTAGTCTGCCCCCCACCCTCCACCACAGTCTAGGCCACTGGCCAGGAGTTTCTAACTATTGAGGCCATCCTCTCAATCACAGGGACTTGACTTTGCTAACCTGTGCCCCACAGAAACAAAGGCACTATCTGAGCAGTAACCCAAGGCCTTGGGCATTACAACTATTTACTGGAGTATTTACATATTTTTTGACCATTTAATGGGGATAAATCTGTACTATTGTTTTTATTAGGTTCCATTTTTTTGTATTACTGAGAAGTTTTTGGGTGCTGTTCCCCTAACCTCATAAGCCCCATGGTTTTACCTCATGATTTTGCATAGCATGGTGATTCTTTAGGAACACATGTAAGGTTATAATGGAATTGAATGTATGTTGGTGAGAAATACAGACACATTGATTTATTGAAATTGTGTTAAATATATGCAGAGAGTAGAGAAGCTGGCTGTCAATACTAACCTCCTAATTTTAAAAAGATATTTTGTATAAGTAAGATGGTAATGAATATATTGTAGTTCCCAGCCATGTTAGGTCACCTTGTCAGATTTCAATTTTTGTAAGGTGGTATAAACTCAATTCTTTTGTTGGCATAAGGCAGTCAAATCTAATTTTCCAACAATTTATTCAAAGTTATATTTCCTTCTTGTCTATCTTTCTGTTAGATTTATCCAGCTCTGAGAGATAGATACCAAGATCTCTTGTTCCTATTTTTTTTATTTTTTGCTTTTTGGAGGGCAATTGGGGTTAAGTGACTTGCCCAAGGTCACATGGCTAGTTTTTGTGTTAAGTGTCTGAGGCCATATTTGAACTGAAGTCCTCCTGATTCCAGGGCTGGTGCTCTATTCACTGCGCCTCCTAGCCACCCTATTGAGTGACTATTAATGCCTTTTTTTCCAACTCATCCAGGTTTTTCTTTTAAGAATTTAACCTCTGGGGCAGCTAGGTGGTGCAGTGAATAGAGCTCTGGCCCTGGAGTCAGGAGGATCTGAGTTCAAATCTGGCCTCAGATGCTTCACACTTAGTAGCTGCGTGACCTTGGCAAGTCACTTAACCCCAATTGCCCTGCCTTCCCCCTCAAAAAAAAAAATTAAAAAAAGAATTTAGCTTCTATGACATGTAATATAGTTTTGGGTTTGTTTTTTTTTTAGCTATAGTATCTTTAAATATAATGTAGTTTCTTTGTCTCTCTTGATGTTATCAATTTTTATTGTTGCTTTCTCAGAGATGATTGTAACTCCTGCTTTTTTAGAGTGGCCTAAAAGATTATTTTATTTCATCCCCTTATTTTCATTCATTTTGTATCCATTTTCTTTTAAGATATCTATCATTTTCTAGCAAATAGTTGGGATTTTTAATTCATTTCTTCAAACTTTTTACTTAAATCTTCAATATTTTTATTTAATCCATTTACATATAGGAATATGAGTTATTTTTGTTTTTTCCATTAATATAGTATATATGGATATATATGTGTCTGTTATCTGATTTGAAACTCTCTTTATCTTCTCAAAATTTCCTGGATATGGTGTTAAAGTTTCTTTAAGGTTCAAAGAAAGAAATTTTTTTAAAAAACTTACCCCAAATTAATGACTTTTTCCTTATCCAAATAAAAACAAATTTCTTAATTTCACAGCTATCTGAAAAGTATTTAACCTTCTTTTGCTTGGCCAGTTTGCACACTGAATTTCTTGCTTACCTCTGGTTCTTTAGAAGGAATGCTTCAAATCCTTGTTTTTGAGGTTGTTTTTTTTAACAAAAAATTCAATTATTTTCTTCGGTTCTCAACTTCACTTTTTTAGGATTACTTTATGTTCTGATTGTTTTTGCTCTTTGAAATACCATATCATATTCCAGTTTTACTTATATTTCTTATAACCATAAAGCAATCTCATGATTCACACTGGTTCTCTTTGAAATGCAAGAGTTTTTTTTCCTCTGCTTGTTGATAAAATTTGTATTCAAATTTGACTATTTTTTTCTTCATGAGTGAGACTTGAGGTTTCTTTTTATAGGTATTCTAGGGGTTCTAAACTTAGACTTTGCCACCTACTGCCTATAATCATGCCCTTATATCCTCCATCCTCAAAAAACCCTCACTTGATCTTTCAACCCCCACTATTCTCCTACAGCTCTCCTGCCCTTTGTGACTAACCTCCTTGAAAAGGCTGTTTATAACAAATTCTTCCACCTTCTCTCCTCTCACTCTCTTTACCCTTTATAATCTGGCTTCTGACCTTATCATTACACCAGAACTGCTCTCTCCAAAGTTACACTTCTCTCTTAGCTACCAAATTCAATGGCCTTTTTCTCAATCTTCATTCTCTGTAGCCTTTGACACTGCTGATCACCCTCTCCTCCTTGATATTCTCTCTTCTCTGGATTTTCAGGGCACTGCTTCCTCTTGCTTTCTTATCCTACATGATCCTCCCTTATTAGCCTCCTTTGCTGGATTCTCATCAAAATCACTTCATCTAATGGTAGGTGTCCCACAGGGTTCTGTCCTGGCTTGTCTTCTCTTTTCCCTCTACATTACTTCAGTTAGTGATCTTATCAGCTTCTCTGGACATAATTACCATCTCTAGGCTAATGATTCTGAAATTTCTTTGTCGCAACCAATCTGCTGACCTCCATTCTTGCGTTTCCAACTGCCTTGCCGACATCTTCAGCCGGATGCCTAGTACACCTCTGAAACTCAAAAGTCCAAAATGGAACTCATTCTTTACTCTTAAACCCACCCCCTCCTCTTACCTTCCCTATTAGTGTACAGGATAACACCATTCTCCCAGTCCATCAGGCTTACAACCTAGGTGTCAGCCTCAACTCCTTACCTTCTCCTACCCCCCTCATACAATCTGTTGCCATGGCCAATTTCACCTTGGCAACATTACTTGAGTTTGTGTCCTCTCCTCAGCCATTACCACCACTCCCATGCAAGCCCTCATCCTGCCATGCCTTACTGCAATAATTTGTTGGTGGGTCTGCCTACCTTGAGTCTCTCCCCATTCCAATCCATCCTCCATTCAGCCACTAAAGTGAGTTTCCTAAACTGCAGGTCTGCCCATGTTAGGTAGTGGGAGGCAGGTTTGCCTCTTCTCAGAGGTAAGTCACCTAGAGTGGATTGTGCACTCAACTCTAGGACATCAAACAGCACAGGGTCTCCCAACGGGGCCAGATCTAGAATGTTGCCAGGTATTGTGTTAAGTATTGGGTACACAAAGAAAGGAAAGAATACTCCTCTCCAAGACCTCACATTCAAATGGGGAGACAACACACAAATAACTATGTATAAGCAAGATATATATATAGATTAAATTGGAAGTAACTTCTGTGGGAAGACATTAAGAGGGACTGGAAAAAGCTTCCTGCAGATTATGCAAGTTTACTTTATTTTTAAATCAATTTTATTTTATTTTCAGTTCTGAGTTCCTCTCCTACCCTGAGAAGATAAGAAAAACTAAACCTATGAATATGGGTATATATATATATATATATATATATATATATATATATATATATCTATGTTTGTGTGTATACACACACACACACACACACAGTCATGCAAAACAAATTCCTTCACTTCATTGGCCTTGTCCAAAAGAGAAAAAAGAAAAAGAAAAGAGAAGAGAAGAAAATATGCTATAATTTGTACTCTGGGTTAATCACTTTCTCTCTTTCTCTGGAGGTAGACAGCATGTTTCATCATCAGTTCTTTGGAATTTTGATTGGCCATTATGTTGAACATAGTTCCCAAGTCTTTCAGAGTTTATTATTTTTATCATATTGCTGTTGTATAAATGATGGTTCTGGTCCTGCTCACTTCACTTTGCATCAGTTCACAATGGTCTCCCCAGATTTTTCTGAAACCATCCTCTTCCTCATTTCTTATAGCACAATAATATTCCACTACACTCATGTACTGTAACTTGTTCAACCATTCCCCAATTGATGGGCATCCCCTCAATTTCCAATCTTTGCCACCACATAAAGAGCTGCTAAAATATTTGTGTACACATGAATACTTTTCCTCTTTGATTTCTTTAGAATATAGACCTATTAGCAGTACTGACGCATCAAAAGATATATACAGTTTAATAGATTTTGGGGGCATGCTTCAAGTTGCTTTACAGAATGACTGGACAAATTCATGATCCACCAACATTGTGTTAAAGTACTTGTCTTCCCATGTCCTCTCCAACATGTCATTCTCATTTTTTTTTGTCATTTTAGCCACTCTGATGTGTGTAATGTGCTACCTCAGTTATTTTGATTTGCATTTCTTTAAGTGACTTGGAATATTTTTTCACATGGCTATTGATACCTTGGATTTCTTCCTTTAAAATCTACCTCTTCATATACTTTGATCATTTACCAATTGGCGAATGGTTCTTGTAAATTTGACTCAGTTCCCTATATTATCTTAGAAATATAAACTTTTATCAGAGAAACTTGTTTCAAAGTTTTCCCATTACCTGCTTCTTTCAAATTTTAGCTGCATTGGTTTTGGTTGTATAAAAAAGTTAATTTTATGTAATAACATTGTCTTTTTGCTATCTCCTCTATCTCTTGTTTGGTCATGAACTTTCCCCTTGTCTACCAATCTGACAGATAATTTCTTCCATGCTTCACTAAGTTACTTATGACATCACCCTTTATGTCTAAATCATGCATCCATTTAGAGCTTTTCTTGATATGTGGTATGACATGTTGGTCCATATCTAGTCTCTGTAAGACTACTTTCCAGTTTTCCCAAGTTTTTGTTAAATAGCGCATTCTTGCCCCATTAGCCATGATCTTTGGGTTAAGTAAACACTAGGTTACTGTGCTCATTTGCTTCCATATATTGCATGCTTAATTAGTTCAACTGATCAGTCTCTGTTTCTTATCTAGTAACAAATTGGTTTAACAATTACAGCTTTGTAGTATAGTTTGGGATCTGTTACTGTTAGGTCCCCTTTTTTCCCATTTTAAATTGCTATTCTTGACCTTTTGCTTTTCCAACATGAATTCTGCTACTATTTTTTTCAAGTTCTATAAACTGTTCTTTGGTAGTTTAATAGGTATGGTAGTGAATATGTAAATTAATTTAGGTAGGATTCTCGTTTTATTCAGCTTCAGCAAGGGCAGCTAGATGGTACAGTGGATAGAGTGTTGGGCCTTGTAGTTAGGAAGATTCATCTTTCTCAGTTCAAATCCAGCTTCAGATATTTACTAGCTGTGATCCTGGGCAAGTTACTTAAACATGTTTGCCTCAGTTTTCTCATCTGTAAAATGGTCTGGAGAAAGATAGTTTTGTTTCTCTGTTTTGACTCTCCCTGATTTAGGTATCAAGACCAGTAATTGTGTCATAGATTCAAACAGATTATATAGCATTGCTATGATCTTTGTATTCACTTGTAAATTCATCTGGTCCTGAGGTTTTGTTCTTTGGGTGTTGTTAATTTCTTTTTTCTGAGAGATTATTGAAGTATTCCATGTCCTGTTCTGTTCATCCTGGCAATTTATAGTTTTATAACTAGTCCTACTTTATTTAGATTGTAATTTTTGTGTAATTTTATTACACATAGTTGGTTGGGCAAAATAGCTCTGAATTATTGTGGTTTTTTCTTTTTTTAAATTTATTTTAAAATTCTATTTTTCCCAATTGCATGTAAAAATGATATTTTTTCAAATTTTATATTCCAAAATCTCTCTCTCCGCCCTCCATTAGGTACCTTGCTTTGAGAAGGCAAACTACTTGACATAAGTTATACATGTGTAGTCATACAAAACACATTTCTGTGTAAGTCATTCTGTGAAAGAAAACACAAGCAAAAAGAAAAAGAAAGTAAATGATCTGCATTCAGGCTCTATGGGTCCTGTTCTGGAGATGGATAGCACCTTTTATCACAAATTCTAAAGAACTGCCTTAGATCATTAATTGCTGAGAATGTCTAAGTTATTCATAGTAGATCATCATACAATGTTGCTATTACTGTGTATTTGTTTTTGTTTATCAGTTGCGAATTTGCTCTTTTCATTTTTGATAATTTGGTTTTCTCCTTTTTCTTAATCAAAGTACCTAATCAATTATCTGTATTTTCTTCAAAAACCTAGCTCCTATTCAAAGTCAGTGCTTTTAAAAAACAAAAATGGTCAATATTGTTAATCCCTTCAGGATCTCCATTTTTTGTGTTTATGTGGGGATCCTTAACTTGTCCGTTTTCTAGTTCTTTTAGTTGCATGCCTAATTAATTGACTTAAGAAACATTCACACTCAGAGTGCTAGCCTGGAGTCAAGAAGACTCCTTGTCTTGAGTTTAGATGTGGTCTCAAATACTAGCTGTGTGATTCTAGACAAGTCACTTATCCCTGTTTGCCTCAGTTTCCTCATCTATAAAATAAGCTGGAGGAGGAAATGGCAAACCACTCCAATACCTTTACCAAGAAAACCCCAAATGGGGCCACAAAGAGTTGGACATGACTAACAACTAAGACCTATGGTAATGATAAAGTTTAACTTTGTTTGGTCCCTTGTGATTTCTTACTCCTATTTACCTTTTTATGCTTCTCCTTACTCCTGTGTTTTTAGGTCAAATTTTCTACTTTTTACCAGAAATGCTTGGAAGACTTCTATTTCATTAAAGTTCCATTTGTTGGGCTTTTTTTCCTCACTGTAGGCTTATAGTTAATTTTGCTGGGTAAATTATTGTTGCTTATAAGCCTACTGTGTTTCCCCGATAATAAGACACTGTCTTATTATTTTTTTTGGACAGAAAAACACCAGAGGGCTTATTTTCAGGGGAGGGCTTATTTTAATGAACATTGACAGCAATTTTAATAAACAGGTAAATGTGAACAAAAAAAATGTACCTTTATTCAATAATGAATTCAATAAAGAACAGGATGACGCGCTCACTGCTGCAGCTCTGATTGGATGGAGCTCAAAGCACGGCGTGTGTTTCACGGGGCGGGGGGGGGAACGGTGCATACAGAGGGTATCATAATGTAGCATGTAGCACAGGGGATCACCTTCACTACAGTAGCAATCTCAATAGGGCTTATTTTCGGGGGAGGGCTTATTTTAGAGGAATCTTACACAGTAAGGGGAGGGCTTATTTTCGGGATAGGTCTTATTATCGGGGAAACACGGTATATCTTTTGTCATCTGGTATATCACATTACAGGTTTTCTGCTCCTTTTAATAGTGGTGGTGGCTAAAATATTTCTGACCCTAACAGGGCTCCTCGGTAGTTGCATTCTTTCTTTCTGGCTGCTTATAGTATTTTGCCTTTGACCTGAGAGTTCTGGATTTTGTTCCATCTTCTGCCTCTGCACTGAATTTCCTCATACCTGGAATGCACTACCTCTTCACCTCTGCCTCTTGGAATCCCTGATTTCCTTTAAGACCATCTTCTACACGAAGCCTTTCCTGATGCTCCTAGCTACCCTCCACAAACTACTTCTTATTCATGTTGATAATCTATATATATTTATATGAATATATGTTGTCTTTTACATTAGACTAAGTTCCTTAAGGGTAATGTCTATTTTACTTTTGTTTTTGTATAACCAGAAGCTAGCACAGTGCCTGGAATCTAGTTTGTAGGAAACAGAGAAGCAGCAAGTATAGACAGGGAAGAATTGAAGATCTGAGAGCATGGAAAGAGGGGGAGCCTTGGGAGGTATGAGCAAGGATGGAGAATTTTGGAAAAGCTGCTTTGGTGAATGGGATAGTGAATCAATTAGGAAGATGTAAAAGAATCACCTTGCCATAGTGAGAACCCAGTTGGAATTATGCAACATAAATTTGTAGTGGGTCCAGGCAATACAGTTTCATGATTTTTTTTCTGGCTCTGTTGAGCAGCACAAGAATGGAAGTCAATGCAGGGGTGACGGCCTGGAAAAACATTGAGGGCTGGAAGTCACAGGGTGAATGAAGAACACGTTTAGAAGTCATAAGGGAACAGGAAAGATGTAATGATGAAAGAGTATGATCAGATAAAGGAATTTTAGAATTCATAAACATGAAGTTAATTCATAAACATAAACATGTGGGTGACGGCAAGATCAAAAGTATGACTATCTCTGTATGTAGCTGAGGTGGAGTGAAGGATTAAATGGTAGGCAATTCACAAACTGAGGAACTAAGAAGTTAGGATGTTTGAAAGAGTATCAAATATATATATATAAGTCCCCAAGTATGAGGACAGGAGTTGAAGAGAAGAAAAAAGAATGAGCCAAGCACTGAATTCAATGACGAAGAAGGATTGACAGTGTCCTGAATATTGGCAACTAGTACCTACCAGAATCTTGATTGGATGATGTGTGGGATAGAAACCAATGCCAGATCTTCAAAATATGAGTCTGAGTCAAGAGATCAGAAAAGGTCTTTATTCTTTCTCATAAAAGGGGTATAGCCCTCGTTGCTCAAGAGGTATCAGCCAGAGAGTACAAATTGAAGAAGCTTGCAGGCTTCTGTTATCCTCATCCTAACCCGATCCAGTCCCCTGTCCGGTCTCACCATTGGTCAGTGTGGTGGGCTCACAATCTCAAGCTAATCAGGGCAAAGCAATCTCAATCCTTGATGACCATAAGTATTCATGAATTAGTATTCTATCAGAGGACTGTGTTTTCCAATCCCCCATTATGCACCAAATTTGGAGGCAGCCAATGAGAGTTACAGTTGACAATCCTTTATTATCATAATTATTCATTTGACCCTTCTACCCAATCAGAAGGAAACATCCTTCAATCCATTACTTGTGCATATCTACACACCAAATTTGAGGAGACAACCGATGAGAAGAAGGTTAGTGTTGTTTCCTTTAAATTTTGTTACCTCTTTCCAGGGCTTGTGGAAACTTTATCATCTATGATAAATACGAATTGAATGAACCTCAAAGAAGGAGTCACTACTAAGTGAATGGGACGGGAAATGGCAATGAGGGCAAGAAGTATTTCAATTCAAACATGACCAATGAGTATATGAGGGGAGAAATGAATGAAAGTACCACCAATGCTGGAAAGGAGGGGCAGGGATGACACAGACTACCAGTCTGACCCCTGCAAGGAAATCATAATATTGTTCTCAAGTTCTTTATGAAAAGTATACACCTTTCTCAGAGTCTGCAACAGCCTGCACTTTTGATCCTTGAAGAACTGGGGGCTTAATACCTGAAAAACCGAGGCAGGATCCCAAATAAGAAAGCCCAGGATCACACAAGGCCCAAACAAAAGAACTCAGAGATTAGTCCCAACACAAAATCTGGGAAATAAGGCTGGAAGGATGAGTAAACAAAATAAGATAAAGAGCTACTGTGATGTCAGAGATGCCCAAAACATTTACAAATCCCTGAGGAGAATAACTCCAAAACACGAGCAATTAAAATGTCTTTCCTTTGGACACTGGCTCATTTCTCCTCAGCTTTCCTCTGCCTTTCTTCAGCACTCCGCTCATGTTTTTACCTTGGTGCCACTAACTCTCACTCTTCCTGGCTGCTTGTTCTTTTTCTGTGCTCGCTCAGCTCACCTGAGTTCCCTTCCAAGTCCCTCCAGAAGTAAGGTGTCTCATTGAGATAAAGGAACAAAGCATAAAGAGGGTAGCAAATGACAGCTTAAAGAGACATCCACACTTGTTTAATTCTCAAAGGTAGAGTACATTTAGCCATAAACTACTACTAGCAGGCAGAAAAAAATGGCTATCACCTAGTGTTACTGCTGTTTCCAGTACCATAGAAAATAAAAAACGAAGATTAGATTAAAAATACCTTCTTGGTCCTGATTGAGGTTCTGGGGATAATATCTGAATTTGAGCCTGTAAGGCATTTCAACATCAGGTAGGCTAAGAAAATAACAAGGGTATAACTGTAGAATTTACGACCCCAAATGGCTGGATAATTATACATGCTTAACTAAACAAAATCTAATGAGAATGGTCTGAGGCAGAATGGGAGCACTTCTCTTTTTTCCTTTTTTCTTTTTTTTTTAAGGGACTGGTTAACATCTCTTTTAAGGACACGGCATTTTGGTGACAGAAAATAACTGGTTAATGTGACCATATCAGCAAGTCAACCCACACACAACTGGAGTCTTTTTATCACTGTTACTCCCACCCCACTCCCAAATACATGCAGCCCCCTTTCCTTGGAGGAAGAGTTCCTCCTTTGTGCAAATCCCCCACAGAAGATCCCTAATTTCACAACATAATCAAAATGCAGAGACTGATCTCCACATCTGCTCTTGTGGTGCATGACCCCTCCCCCAATGGATCTATGAGTAGGAATTTTAGCCTAGGGTAAACTCCCTGTTGTGGATGACCCCACTCTTCCCTGTCCCTTCCCCCACCAATCTCCACCTCTACCCAGTCAGCCCACCTCCACAGAGGTGGGCGGGCTTCCGGGTCAGAGAGACTTGGTGTCAGAGGGACTTTCAAGGTATGTACTGACCAATCACTGTTCTTGATGTCTGCAAGTTTCTGCTTGCGTAATACCTAACTGTAGGCTGTGGTAAACCTTTAAAAGCCGACACATGGTCCATGCGGACTCACTGTTCGATTTGGGCCTGACCCCGAACAGTCCTGCAGAAAATAAAAACCACTTCCAAATTTTACTCTCAGGGGTCTCTTGTCTCGCAGCATAACACTCTTTTTTGAGGATATGGAAGAGATACCTTTATTGACTAAACATTTCCATAAAGGCACACAGCAATTCAGATACTTGATCATAATGGCAATGTGCTCAATTGATCTCCAAAGTATGGACTGGAATATTTGGTTTTTAGGCATATCCTTGGATAGCAGTTACCAGTTTTCATCATTTTGCTGTCTTTCTAGGGGATCAGATAGCCTTCAGATATGATTTTTTTTCTTCAGTTTTTGTATCTATCTCCAACACTTAACACAGTGCATGCATGGTAGGCATGTAGTCACTTGGTGGATTTTGATCCAGAGGGACATATACTTTTAGCTGTTTTCCAACATGATGAATGCTTTCTTGCCTCGTCCCTCCTGCAACTAACAATATATGTTTTTGAGATGTGGCTAAGGAAGAGAGTGATGAAAACCCAAGACCTTGATCTCATAGGTAGCATAATGTTACAATATACTAAAACTAAAACTAAACTAAACTCCCCATCTATTTCATGCCACTTCCCTTCTAAAGGTGGTATACAGAAACAATATTGACTATGATGTATCAATTACCTTTCCAAAATTTTTTGAATCAGAGATCTTTAACTATAATCATACAACAAACATAGGCCCAACATACCGTGAAGTTGCAGCAGAAAGCAGAAAGACATTTGCCATGAACAAAGCTGCTTATAAAATGTAAGTTTGCCTGCTACTTTTTGAAAATTAGAGTAGCATAGGATGTTGGAGATAAAGAAGCTTAGAAATCATCTAGGACAGATGTTCTTAACCTTTTTTGTGTCATGGACCCATTCTCAGAATGTGTTTAAATAGTGAAATAATAGGATTACAAAGGAACTAAATAATACTGAAATAGAGGTAAGCCACGAAGTTCCCAAGTTAATAGCTTTTGAAATAGGTCAGTCCCTCATTTTATTGATTTATAGGTTAATTCTTCCCTTAGGTATCTATCAATGGCATAAATTCCCTTTTAAAAGATACTGTAATATCAGGTGGGTATATGAAAAAGGGATACCAGTTCTTTTATCTGAAGGGCTATAGCCCTAACAAAGGATATAAGGAGAAATTCAGAGAGAAGAGGTCTGGCAGCAATTATTGAAGTGTGCTGGGACTGCTGTGGTCTCCATTTAGGCTGAAGAATGGAGAAATTATACTAGTACAAAAAAGGCCTGGTAGGGAGGACTTTTCTAAAATGCGTGCTTTGCAGCCTAGATTTTAAACTTAATTTTAAAGCTGTAAATGAATGGTCTTGACATTCAAAAGTGAAAAACTTGTATAACGGGAAAGCAAGTTGTCCATCTCCGTGAGGTTTTGTTTTGAAGTAGTCCTAGGACCCAAGAGTACTAGAGCCAGCCCCTAGAATAGAGGCCAAAAAGCCACATCTATTAGGCAAGAGAAAAGAGTGGAGCTCTAGACATAGTCCTTCCCAATGGCTAAAGGGATGGAAATGAAGAACCGAGTCTACTAAGGTGATCTATTGTTTTCTATACACTCACTCCCTCCCCAGAGCAAGAATAAGGTCAGGAAATTCACCTCTGGCCATTTAGACTCTTAAGGGGAGGAAAGGGGAACTGTAATAGCAATGATGGTGAACATAAGACTCCTGGTACAGGAGATGAACTTAGGCTTTACAACAGGTAGAGTTGAAGGAACAAAGCTTCTATAGAAACAGATTTCCAAAATGAATTTAACATCCCGTTTGTTGCTGGTATTCTTTCCCAATTATTTACTTTAAAGCTTAACACCCCCCCCCAAAAAAATTTATTTTACAGAGAATCCGAGACTATCAGAGACGAGATAAGAGCAATTAAAAATAAACGACTGGAATTAAACAAGGAGTTCCTAAGGTTCGTTTTTCATTCAAAACTTATCAAATGATATAAGTAGAAATATACCCAACTCAGTTATTTGATGAGATATTATCTGTACAACTATTAATCTAAAGTGAATCTATTTCTTTGTCTGATACTATCCCCTACTCTGCTTACTTACCTCTTCTAGGAATTTCATTACCACTCTATTCCTTTCTCTTTGGCTATGATAGGAACTAGAGGAGAAGAGTATCACATAGTTAATTACTTCTTTCCACCCTCTCCATAGGAAAAAGCATACTATCTCTTTTAAAATGAGGAGAATAACTTACTTGATTAATTGCTTTTACAAATTAGTTTCAGGAGGTGTGACTATGAAGTAAAGCTTAAAGTAAATACATTTGAAAGAATTAAGGATGCTGATCAATTCAATAGCCAACTACAACATTAAGCCACCACTGATAAAGTGTGTTAACCACTTCTTCAAAGAGAAGTGGGAAGGAAAGAAGGGAAATACCAATTGCATAGAAAGAAAAGAGGAAGAAGGAAAGAAAAAGAATCAATGAAGTTTTTTTGGAGAGAAACAAAAGCAATTTATAAGGAAACAGGCAAGCAAGACAATTTTGAAAGTAACTCACTGAATTACATGCTTATTCAGAAAAGCAAATTGTAATAGATTAACAGTTTCATGTACACCCTTATTATCTGCTCTACTTTACATATGGAAATGCCCCTTCTATTTGATCTTTATTAATTTCAGGATTTTTAAAAATGAAAAAAAATACTGATTGGCAAGCAAAACTTGAGTGAATTACCTTTTTCCCCATTTTCTGAATAAAAAGCAGAAATTTCTCACAATTCACATGAAATTTTCTAGATTTTGAATTTGAAATTGAGTCTTTCTTCAAATCTTCAGTTTTACATATCTTCTTGCTACCATCTCACCCCTTATCTTGTCCCAAGTTCCTACTCATATTTAGCTCCCTTCTTCCTCACCCACCATCCTTTGTATTTACTTTCCCACCCCACCCCTTTTTTTCCTTTTGTCCTATTTCTCTCCCAAGCCTGTAAATAATTAAGATAGTAGTATGTTAATGCAGAAGTGGTTTATTGCTATTAAAAACACACGCACATAATGTTAGGATGATGCCACTTAAATTTATTATTCTTTTTTCTTTATACTGCTAATAGTCTGGAAAGCAAAGCCCGATGGAGACCGGAGGAAGCTATGAGTGATTGTAAAAAATATCTAGAGAAGCTGGTATGTTTCTTTTTCATATATATACATACATACATATAGGATTGGAGATTCCCTCTCCGGTGTTTCCATATAATCTACTCAAAATGGCAATAAATCTGAATTCTTTCTAATATCCAAATTACAGTGGGGTGATATGGCTAAATTTAGACCAGTAAAAAGCCTCAATCTCCTTCTACAGTCTTGGAGGGGAAAAAAAAGTTGACTGGCAACTCTTCTTGTCTTATAGTTGCCAACCCAGACAGATGCAGAGTTTCAGTAGCTCTAAGATCTCTAATCTGAAAATCTTAGCCAATTAAGTCAGGCTTTTCAAATGGCTATCTTAAAGCTACATCTTTCTTGACTTTTCTGTCTCCCCCCCCTTCTCCTATGCTTAATCACAGTATGATGCATATATTGCCCTCCTGGAGTTCCAATACCTAAAGAACTATCTTAAAAATAGAGACTACTGGATTGTATATTATCAGGAAAAAGTCAACTTTAGACAGCTTTAAACATCATGTATCTCAAACACTATTCCCTTAGGTATAAAACTGAAGACTAGCTCCCCATTGCCTACCCTCATCAAATCTAAAATGTGGCTGGTTGTGAGGGCTTTCTCTAATCTGGCTACAAATTACCCATTCCAGTCATGCTGGTCCATGTTATCAGTCTACTTAGAATGCTTGGGTTGGGGAAAGACCCAGTTCCTGTTGACACTGAATCTAGCTTCTGTCTCCTGTGTTCTTTCTAATCACTGATAGAAGTACAGAGATTCAACATACACCCAAACACAATCTTTTTCATGGTCACTTTCATCTATAATAGCTATAGATATACCCCTTATTGATCCATAAATGCAAACAGATCAACAGATGCACATAATGAAACATGTTCAAAAGAGAGTTGAAAAGACGGTACTGATGAGGAGAAAATGGAGCTGCTGGGTACAAATTTGCTCATAGAGTGATAAGTAATCATTTAATTAATCAGTAAGTATTTCTGAAAAGCCTCCTATGTAATAGGTTCTGGGAATACAAAACCAAAAATGAAAGGTCCTCTAGATTCAAGGATTTTGTTTTTTCACAGAGGAGTCAATATTTACATGTAAAATTGCTACAAAATGAAGACAAGATCATTCATTTTTGATGGTGAGAGGCACTAGTCAGCTAGTGGCATCAGGAGGGAGTACTTGAGCTGAGCTTTGTAGGAGAGTAGAAATTCTAAGAGGTAGGAGAGAGAGGGGCCATCTTAAACATGAGGTACAGCCCATTCAAAGGCATCAAGACAGGAGATGGATAAAGTGCTATAGGTGAAGACCAGAAAATAGAGAAGTCTGGTTCCTGGAAAGGTAGGTGGGAGGCAAGTTATGAAGGACTTTCAGTCTGTATATGATTCTAGGGGTAATGAATGGGGAATCAGGAGAGTGACATGGTCAGATCTGTACAAGAAGACTATCACTGCCCACTATGTGGAGGATGGTTTAGGGAAGGGAGAGACTAAGAAGCAGGGACACCAATTAGAAGGTCAATGCAAGAGTTATGATAAGGCCTTGAACCATAAAGTGACCTTATATGGGATGATGAATGGCAGAGACAGTGTGGCAGTGGAATCTATAACAATTGGCAGATGATTGGATGTGTAAGAGAAGAGACAGCAGAGGAGTCAAGGACGATTTAGAAGTTGCAAACCTATGTGACTGGAAGGAGAATGGTATACTTCACAGAAATTAAAATGAGGCATGGTATATATGTATGCAGATAATTACCTCAATTTCCTACCTATCACTGGGTATAAATACCGATGGACAACTTGAAAGTTATCTCAACCAAAAGTCACACCTTTCTTTGTAAAATGATATAGACAGCAATGCAAATGACATCATATAAAAACAAATCCAGAGGGAGACCTAGGATCTCCTGATTCTTTAAATCTCACCTGTTCTCAATGGGCTATATGTGAAAGAACTCTACCATGCTCACCCCAATTTGGAATTTGTTTTGGAGGGTGGGAAAACCAATAATCTTACATTAACATCCTCAAAGTCCAAGACGATCTTCTGAACATTTGCATGTATTTCAATTTATTGTCTGAACAGCGTCAGGAGGAAAGGTCAGAAAAAACCATATCGACGAGGTCACCATCAGCCGTTGCCGCTGCCACCATAGCCTCAATCCCTGCTTTCGCTTCTCTACTTACCTGTGAGTCGTTTTATTCTGAAGATGAAGAAGGTGAATCTTCAATATGAGAAAGAGCCAGATGATCTAGAGTAATAATGCACACACACACACACACACACACACCCCCTGGGAAAAACTCAAACGTTTCAATGGCCTCAGTTTAATTATAATAATAAATTTAGCTCCATTTCCATCACATCTTGGTGTCCATGGTGGAAGGGAGAAAACAAAAACATATGAGATAAGCATGTTTTTATTTGCACTACTGATCTTTTAAATCTTTGACATTTTAACATTGGTAAGGTTCATTTAATCATTAGTCATTAAAAGGTCTATCCCAGCAATATCTTGGCCATTATTTGTAACAAACATTTTTAAGAGGGAAAAAAGTGTTCATTATAAAGTGCACAGGGCTTTCAACAATTTCTTTGGAAATATATCTTGATAATAGCAAAACATTCACCATAATAGAAAACAGAAAGGGGATTAATTTACCGTGGCATAGGAAGTCCTGCCAGTTCCTAAATGCCCTAAATAGTTTCTCTGCGATTCTTACATTGTTTAGGCCTCAAGGAAAACCAGAGCCCCACCTCCAGGTTTGGTAGCAAATAGACACTGCTTCTCTACAACTAGCCTTCCCTTGCTGCTTTGGTAATACGTTTCTTGCACATTTGCTAGAAGGTCAGGCAGCTTGTCAGTAGGTACCAATGATACAGCGCAGCCTCCCCATCCTGCTCCAGTCAGACGTGACCCTTGAGCCCCAAACTGCCTACAATAAGAAGAAGAAAAATTTAGAAACTGTCAATTAAAACAAGAGCGATTTGTCTTCAAGCACGAGAACCTCTACAGACGGCCAAGTTCTCAGGAGAAAACACATATATATGTTCCCAGCATTTGGGAAAGGTTATAGAACTTGAGACATCTTGGTTGTTGATTTGTAACTAAAGTTAGTCCCCAGCTTTGACTGGCACTGGCTGTCCACAAGGCCATGGCTTTCATCAGCTTTAAAAATGAGTCTTCATAGCCTGAATGTTCTGTAGCCTTGCCCTCAAAGTGCTATAAAGGAGTGATGGGGAGAGGGCAGACATAATGAACATTAGCCCCTGGATCAACGAGAAGGTGGCTTTAAGTGATGTCAAATCACACCTTAAAACACACATGCCTAAAAAAGATTTCTTCAGGGAATCACTATCAGTGTTTTCTTTTTCCCCTTTGTTCTCAAGATTTATTACTCTGTATACAAATTAAATATTAGCTCCTCTGACATTTAAAGGTCAAAATATCTCCAACCTACCTTTCCACTATTAATAATTATTAATCTTATTAATAAGTATTTACTAAGCCCAGACTATATGTCAAATCCTGCGCTGAGAGCACAGACACGATAAAGGAAATGAGCTCCCCTTCACACCTCTCAGGCCAGTCCTGTTGATCCTCACATACAACATTCCTTGCGTTTGCACTGGCTTTCTGCCATGTCCACTCCATCTTTACTGTTGCTTTTTGAAATCCCTAGTTTCCTTCAATACTCAACTCATGTAATATTCCAAAAGAGGCTGGCCCTGTCCCCACCACCTGCTAGGGACCCCCAATTGCCTTATAATTTTTCTCCATATAATTGTATATGTACATGCTGTCTCCCCTCCTAGGGCCTATTGAGTCTAATTACAAAAGTCCCTAGTGCCTAGCACAGCGCTTAATAGCTGGAATTGCAGTCAGGAAGACCTAAGTTCAAATCCTGGCTCAGGCATTTATTTATTAGTTGAGTGATGAAGGGCAAGTCATTTAATCTCTCTAACCCCTCTTCCCTTCTCATATAAACAATAATGACAATAACAGCACCTATATTATAGGGTTGTTTTTTTTTTTAGGACCAAATGGGATGTTAAACATTTTGCAAACCCCAACATACTATACAAATGCTGTTGTTATTGTTGTTATTTTCATTTTTGATGTGTAGTCAACAATCCTGAAGAGCAGATGACCTTAATTCTCACTGAGAAAATCTGTCATAAAGGCATATATTATTAAACTTTATCATTTTACAGAAAAAATTCCCTAAAGGACAATTCAAATTTCCCTTATATGAAAATCTCTCTAGTGAGAAAGTAATAGACATAATGCTTTCATACCTTTACTCCCTGGGGCCCCCGGGAGTTGTTCAGACAATTCTATAGGCACTGGGTACCACCAGATAAAATGTCACTAACTTGGATGACAATTGTCTACGAAATAACCAGTAGTCATGGGCTGGTTCCAGTTATTATCAGCTAAATGCTGTTTCAAACCTGGGATCTGAGCTGAAGCGATAGGCCCCAGTACAAAGCAGGTGAGGTTTATTTCTCTCCTAATGGGCCAACTTGCCCTGACAACAAAATCTAACACATATTTTCAATCCTTACAAATAAATTTTTCTCTTCATTAGCAGCAGATTAAAAAGTTCCACCACTAACATATTTGCCTCCTTTTCCTCTCCTTCTAAATAAGTTACTTTATACTTCTTGTAAAATATCAATAGGCCATTTCCTCCCCACATTATAAAACTGGGATTATTATACAGTGGCAATTCTCTCCACCCCCAACACACCTACCCTCTCCAATCATCTCCCCATTTTACTTCTTTCCATGATCCATTGTAGTCACTGAAATTTATTCTTCAAAAAGAGAAATGCAATGGGGGCGGCTAAGTGGCTCAGTGAATAGAGCACTGGCCCTGAAGTCAGGAGGACCTGAGTTCAAATCCAGCCTCAGACACTTAACACAAAAACTAGCCATGTGACCTTGGGCAAGTCACTTAGCCCCAGTTGCCCTACCTTCCCCTCACCAAAAAGCAAAAATAAATAAATAAATAAATAAATTCCTCCCCCCCCAAAAAAGAGAAACGCAAAGGAGAAGACAAAAAACAGATGAAGACCGGTTTTCTTTCTGTACTGAAAACATTCATCTCTTCCTTCAGTAGCTGCCCTAATCTGTTCCTCTCATTTTGGGGCTTGTAGTTGCCCTTTGTCTAAAGCAGAGCCTTTAAAAGCCGCAGGGGATCCAATATTACCTAGAGATTAAGAGGGTCAGTCTGAAGGGTATGCCTCATCATGTCCAGGCCTCGCTCATTGTGGAGGATGCAGGTGCTAGCCCCTGAAAGGTTGGCTCCCATCTAACCTGAATTTAGATTCTAGTCTTCTATTCA
Source organism: Petaurus breviceps papuanus (assembly GCF_028583685.1). Classification (NCBI taxonomy): domain Eukaryota; kingdom Metazoa; phylum Chordata; class Mammalia; order Diprotodontia; family Petauridae; genus Petaurus; species Petaurus breviceps. Next base: position 17,924,730 of record NW_027186296.1, on the reverse strand, counting down.
AATGGTTTGGCCTAGTACTGTAAGCTCTCTAAAACAAATCCACAAGCTCTTACTAGACCCACCCCCACCCCACACACTTTTTTTAATGGTATATTTTCTCTTTCTGATTTGAGTTATATCTGAATGCTGGAGGCTAAAACTCTCAGCAAAAAACGTGTTTTCATGTTACTTTGAACCTGGCTGAAACTAGAAACCAAAGGAGATTGATTAGGAGATCTGTCCTCTTGTGATGTATGTACCAGTTTTTTAAACAGAAGGTTGAAGATGTTTCAGGTAAACATAAACTCCTCACTGCTTTCCCAAGCCCCTTATAACTGCTCTATGACTGCCCTGCAAAACACTTAAAATAGGCTAAATGGAAGGTAAGACCTCCTGACCCCGAGGGATCAAATTTCCAAAAGCAAGCATGCTAAGTGTGCCTATAAATATGACTAGCACACTTCAGTTACTGGCATTTGTGTCCACAAATCAAGAGGCTGCCCCAGCAGATGAGGAGCTAGCGCACATGTGCACAAGCATGTGTGCACACATGCCCAACCAGATATATTCAAATTCCCTATCTTGAGTATCCTCTGGATTTAGTGAGTCCTTCAGGAAAGATGTAAGAGTGCTGAGAGAGATCAACAAACAGGGAAACAAGAAAGATTTATTTTAAGAAAGACCAATGAGAAAATCATGTCTTAAGATTGGTGGAAGATTTCTTTCTCCCTCTAGGAATTATAAGATGTTAAATATATCTACTGGATTACTGCAAATCAGGAAGGCCAGGTAAGAATTATGAAAACCCAAACCATAAACCTCCCCCCAAAAGCACTTTGATGTCTGTGATAGCTCACTGAGAAGTGACGTAGAAGGAGCTGGCAAAGGAGGCCACAACAATGTTTCTGAAAAAAAGTAACCACCATGAAGAGTCCATAAAAATCAAAGTCTAGGGGAAGTGAGTCTACAATGAATGATGCCTTCCTCCTCCTACCATTATAAGGAACTGCTAATGATTAGTTGTTGGGCAGTCAGTACAAACAACCCCATGAAAAGCTCCCAGTTTTGCAAAGTCATGAACACGGTTTGTTGCATGGTGGAATGCAAAGAATGCTGGATTTGAAGACTCCAGATCACAGAGTTAGAGCTCAAAGAAAACTTGAAGGACATCTAATACAAGCCCCTACCATTTTACAGAAAAAGAAACTGATGCTCAAAGAGATCTAGCAACCTAAGTAAGGTCACTCAGGTAGAAAAAGAGTAGTGCCTGGGCTTGAACCCAGGTCCAGGACCCTAGCTCCAGATCTCTTTCCACTCCACCAAGACTGGGAGCCTGGGTTTGAATCCTTGATCTCTCTGCTGACCTGTATGATGTAGGACAAGTCACTTACTGCCCTGGACCTCCCTTTCTTCACCTGTAAAATGAAAGAACTGAACTAATTCCCCTCTAATCTATGCTCCTATAACCATGGTTTAATAAGCACATTCTTTAATTTGTCTGATTGAATAGAAGACAAAAGGTAAAAAGATGGTCAACCATTATATCTCCAAAAGCATAAAGCAAGTTCTACTCATTTGAAAACTGAGAGAAGATGGACCAAAGAGTGGCAAACTGTGTCGGTGCCCCCAAAACATGACCAACATAGAGTCTCTCTTCTTCTGGGCAGGGGAGAACCAGCTTTCAGCTCCAAATGAACTCAAGTACCTGTGGCTACTCAACTTGCTCTTCTCAGTTCAAAAACGGAGGGCTAAGACAATTCACGGGAGGCAAGAAGCCATAAAATTTTTCTGTACCCATTTTTTCAGGCTACATAGCAACTTAACTCATGTAACCTTTGCTGGCCCAGTACTTGAAATGGGTTCCATAAAAATCTGTCATTCAACTTCCTTAATAACTTAGGAAACAATGTGGTCGTAAATCTCTAATTTCAACGAGTCTCAAAACTGATATTAAATATGTGAATGTGTTTTTCAAGTAAAACCAAAACAATTCTTTTCAAGACGGGATTGAAGTAACCAGTAAGTAGTGGTGAGGATATAATTGACTTAGCTTCAAGTTCATTTTGTATTGTCAATCAATTCTGCTTTAACATTTAATTATTCTTATAAAATTTTACATGCTTTGTGTTTATTTAAAAGAGATCTGCTATAATTCAGGCATCATACTTTTTTCCTCCATTAAGTCAACTTTGTTGCACATAATTAAAATTTTCCAATAAAAAGTCAAACTTCATTGTGAAATTTTTTTTATCTCCTTCTGGACCTTTCTTTGGATTTGTTGCTAATAATTTTCTTTTCAAGGTGGTAAAGGGCTCTCCTAACAAATATGGCAAATATTCTCTTTTGCCTTTCACTAATTTTTCTCTTCTTTCTGCTAGGGTCATAAAACAGGTTGCTTCGGTTTTATATTTGTGGGAGATCTCTCCTCCATTCAGTCTACTAAGGAATGAGTCAATTCTATGCAATTCCAAAATGATTTGGTTTCTTTAGGCCTCATTTCTGTACAGTGCTGAGATTTCAGTCCTGAGGTAACTCAAGTCATTCCAACAACAGCACCACCAAAGAGAATGAATTTAAGCCACACCACTGGCATCCTTTCCACTTTTCAGACCAAAGCTTCAGCCTGGAGACTGAAGGGAGCTGAGGCTAGTTAACAAAAGATGGCAAGGCCATCAGCTATGGGGGCATTTCACTTTCAGAGGGATTTAGAAATTCTTCCCACTATCAATTGCTGCAATAATGAACCCACTCAGGAGGATGGGAGCATTCTAAATGAATAGCAGATAAAGGAACATGTTTATAAAGTAAATTCTAAAGGTAGATTATGAGTTTCAAACGTTAGTGGCAGGCTAGTGCACAGTTTGGGCTAGGGCCTTCAGAGCAACTAGGCAGGCTGGAACTTGAGATATGACAGGGGATTAGAGATTTTTAGAGTTGTCAGAGACCTAAGAGATCATCTGGTCCAACCTCCTTACTTTACACATGAAGAAACTCAGGAACAGAGAGGTTAATCAACTTGTCCAAAGTCATGAAGGCAATCTAGTGGAAGAGGCAAGATGGGAACGAATAACTTTTTAAAAAAAATTTTATAACTATTTCAATATAATTGGTTTCCTTTGTAATTCTGTGTTATTTTAATTCATGCATATAAAAAGACATTTTTTTTTCAGAAGGGGTCCTTAGATTTCACTAGACTTCACCAGACTCCTCGGTACAGAAAAGATTAAGAGCCTTTGCCCCAGACAATGACCAGAGAGGAAGCTGGTGTGGAATAGTGAGAGAATAAAACTTGAGTAACCTTTTCTTCCTTTAGAGTATTGAACTTGTGACTACAAAGACCAGACTTCTCAACTCCCAGATTCATTGCTTTATGTGTGAATATGAACAAATTACTTAACTTCTCTGATCTTTAGTTTCCTCACTGTAAAGCGTCAATGATACTTGCCCTTCCTCTCAAACAAGGTTCTGGAAGAAAGTGATTTGTAAATTATAAAGCTTAACTACCCACATGTGAGCTTTTGAGGTTACTAATCTGCCTTTTCCTTCCCTACCTGTCTTTGTATCCCCAATGCCTACCATAGTACCTTGCACATAGTAGGGACACAATAAGTGGTTCCTATTTAATTGAATCTTTTCTACTTTTTCTTTTCTTCACAATCCTTTCATCTTAATCTTGATTTCTTCCCTCGCCATCTCCTCCCAATTACATACTAAATGAAATGCTAAGTGCCCTGAGTTTTTCATAAAAGTGTTTGCTGTGGCCTGCCTCCTTCCCATGTGATACAAATTACCCTACTGGACATGTGTTTTGTCACTCAACCCCTCATTGCTATTTCACTCTGCATGTGTGTCTGACACTGATGCTTCTTCTCTGAGAAACATCTGATGTGTGTTCAGGCCATACATACCAGGCGTACTGAGCTATCACTGACTGATGACCATGGTGACAGCAATGAGACCATTAGCTCCACCAGAAATAAAAGTGTCAGAGGGCCAAGCCCAGGCAAACATATCAGACCTTGGACAGTAAGTCTTTATATGTTCACCAGAGGAGTGAGTAAAGACTAATTTTGGTACTTGGTAACTGGTTTTCCAAAGAACAAAAAAAAAAAATGGAAATAACTTTCTCTTTTTTTCTTTAAACATGTTTTTCTTTTTCTTAACACTGTTCATTTTCTTCCTAAAGAAAAAAAAATCATTCCCTTTCCTCCAGCTGTAGTTTATGGTCTTCAACTTCCATTGTTTAAAAAAAAGGGGGGGAGGGGAGGCCAGGTGGCTCAGGGAGTAAGAGCACCAGCTCCAGTGTTGGGACGACCTGGAGATCGAATCCCGGGCTCAGACACTCAGCACCACACCCAGAAATAACTGGCCGTGTAACCTTGAGCAAGTTACTTAACCCCGATTGCTTAAAAAAAAAAGGGGGGGGGAGTGGGGAGGGGGCATTTTCTAAACCCACTTCTCTAGTAAAGGCCTAGTTCACTTCCAAATCACTGCCAATAGCATGTGGTACTGGTACAGTGGCTGTTATAACAGGTGCTTAATAAATGCTTCCTAAATGACTAATTGATTGATCCTACAAAGGTCAGGAAAAAGTAGAAGAAAAGTACATCTGTAGATATAACTCATTTGTAACTCAGAGAAATTTCATTTTTCTGTTTTTCTAATGGCAAGAAAATCTTAAGACTAGGTGGGAAAGATCTTGATTTTTCTTGTTTCTGAGTGAAAAAACTTAATAAGTATTTATTCTGAGTCTACTATACGTCAGGTACTGTGTTAGTCACTGGAGATACGGACAAAAATGGAAAAATCCCTGCTCTCAAGGAGCTTATCTTCTGTAAGGCGAAACGACATGTACACATATAAGTAAATGCAAAATATACATGAAGTTGCAGAGCAAGTCTACTTTTCTCAGAAAAGACAACTTTAGCAATTGTATTGTGCTTAGACCACTTCTAAAACTACCAACTACTCAACTATGTTTCACCAGAAACAAAAGCAGATGAGCCTTTCCTCACCCCTGCCCCACCTGATCTGTCCAACTGAAGTGATGTGCAAACTCTCCCACATCTTTTCTTCAAAAACTGAAATTATTGTTCTCCTCCCATTCCTATGCCCTCCATAGCTTCATAAAATAGTCCCTACAATAAAACAAACTCCGGAAACTTCTTCTGCAATTAAAGAACAAATACTGACGTCAGCAGAAGGGCTCATTAACACTGGGCAAATTCTCTCAACAGGTTGCGTTACACATATGGTTTATGAGCATCAGAACCATTCAATTTAATCTTTCCATGCTGGCTCTGTGGCAATGGACAAGGCAAACCACCGGCGCCAAGTGGTTAATTGTATTTTCCTTGTTAATTACATGCAGCATTTTATTCTGTTCTCACAATGGAAATGACATCTACCCAGCGATTTGAAAGCTCCCTGGATTTCACTTTCCATTCTCTCCAGGTCATTTCTATCTTTCTTATTTATGTGTCCAACTTATATATGTTAATACCCCACTGCCTGTAAAGCACAAAGCAAATTCATGAAATATTCTAATTTTCACAAAATTCAGTGTCTCAACCCAACCATTTATAATTTTTATATATTTATATATAGAATATATAATACATGTATACTATAATAAATATAATACAGTATAATATATAAATAATATTTTATATATTTCCCTTATATATTTCTTCCCAGCCAAAGTCTCAGCTTTAAATATAATCTCAATCCCTAAGAGACCTGAATATCCCAGTCATGCCATGAACTTCTACTACTTTTACAAGAGAACTTCAGAAACAAATGAGAGAGCCAATTAGTTTGAGGTTGGCCCAGGAGTTGTGTATATTAAGGCACATTCAGCCCAAAGTCATCAGAAAGTGAATTGAGAAAATATCTGAAGAAAACTACTACTGCCTTCCTGAAAGATCTAAACACATGATAATGAAGAGTTATTTATTATAGAGATTTCAAGGAAGAGTTGACCCTGGACCAGGGGGGAATTATGGCTGCCACTGAAGGAATCTTTCATTCTATAAACATTTGTCAGCTGTCAGAGAGAACCAGTCTTAGCTGGAGAATGTCCCAGGAAGCCATTCATTAAGCATGAGATTGGGAATCACTTTCCTTTGAAAGATGGTCATACGTTTTAAGTTTATTCTCAAGATGCCCATCTTTCCCTCCCCTCCCCCAACAGACTTACCGACACACATCCACCAGCCGATCCAGTTCGGGACAGCTGCACTCATACAAGTTCTTACAGCTCACATGACTCTGGTTCATTAGATCTCCCAGCAGCTGGATAGCATTGGCAGGTGCTTCCTCACATATCTTCTTAAACTGCAACACTCTGGCTGCCTCGCTGAACACATGCTTTGCACGCTGGTACAACTTGAAGAAGAGTACTTGGTTAAAAAAAAAAAAAAGCCAGGGAGACATGTGGTTAGAAATAGTTACAGAATTCCACCCCAAGGGCCCATTAAAAATACAATCATCAGAGGCAGCTATTTATGTCCTTTTTACTTTACCAATCCTTGTGTTCAGCCTCGGTTTTACCAAGGCAATTTTTCCTAGCTAATGCAGACATTCTTCTAAACTGATCTTAGATTCAGTAGAAGTAAAATCCCAAAATGTATCTATTGTGAAAAACAAAAAAGAAACCTTTCTCCAAATTATTCCAAAGTGACATTTTCCACCTGTGTGACCTTGAATAGGTTAATGCATCTCTCTGGGCTTCTCAAGCTTCTTCTATAAAATAAAGAGGTTGGACTAGATGACATCTTAACTCTGAATCTATGATCCTAGGATCTTACTTAGAAGGCACAGCAGGTACTATTGATTAGCCAACAAGCATTTATTAAATGCCTATCATGTGCCAGGCAAGAGGCAATGTGGTGGAGGGGAAGGAGGGCTAGCCTTGAAGTCAGCAGGATCTGGACTTAAGTCCTTCCTCTGCCATACTGGCCAGACTTTTCATCTTTCAGGACCCAGGCAACCCTCTAAGACTACACCAGGAGAAAGAGTCCACATTCAGTGTTCTTTATGCGGATAAAGTTTAAAGTCCAGACCATTTCCTACACCTCTCTCCCCCAAAATGTCAGTCATTCTGCCAGGCATTAGGAATAAAATGGTAAAAGTGAAACAATCTACGACCTCATGGAGCTTACATTATGTCAGTCAATAAATATTAAGGGCTTTCTATGTATCAGGCACTGTGCTAAGCACTGGAGATACAAGGAAATGCAGAAGACCACCTCTGCTTTTGAGGAGCTATGTACTTATGCAGGATAAATTGGAAATACTCAAAAGAGGTACTAGAGCACTAAGGGGGATCAGGAAAAGCTTCCTATAAAAGGTGGGATTTTAGCTGGGACATAGAGGAAACCAAGGAAGCCAGGAGGCAAAGGTGAGGAAGGAGGGTATTCCAGGCATGTGGGATGGAGGAAGGGAATGCCCAGGATTGGAACACGGAGTATCTGGTTTGAGGAACAGCAAGGGAGTACATAGGGACTAACCTTTTATTTCACTAATATAGGGAAATACCTTAGTGAGAAACTCCTTCTACCAATGAAAGTTGGCACTTCCTCTGCAACTTCTGGTCTCAGCTGCCTAGAGTACTGACAGTATATATGATGTGCCCAGAGACACACTGCCAGTCTTACCAATTCTGAGGCCAGATCTCTCCCTACTATGCCATACTTCCTCTACTCACACATACAAATTTAAATATATTAAAAAACCTTATTTTGTATATATTTGAATATATAAACATTATGTACATAGTTAAGAATATACAAAATGAACATAAGGTCACAGGTGGGGGTGAGCTGTGGAAATATCAGCAGTGGGATCAACATATTCTCCTAAGTTATCTTGAAGATCCTCCACATCTATTGGAAGTAATTTTCTTTTATTCCCTTTTTTTTGTGGGGGGGAGGGAGAATCAGGAAAGACTGGGTCCCCCCACTTCTCCCCTAGGCCTGATCCTAATACTGATCTGCATGGAAGCTTTAACCTATGCCCTTTGTTGACCAGGCTGGTTTGCTCAATCAGCCTTTCCCAGGGATCCACCATATTGGTGCCAGACTTTAGCCTACTGCAGTTAAGAACTCTGGAACTCAAGCTATCTTCCATCCTCAGCTTCCCCAGCAGCAGAGACCAAAAAGGCATGAATAATCATGCCTGGCTATAAGCAATTTCAATGATCCTATTTCCCTCTGTCTAAGCCAGGGACTCAAGGGCTTGAGTTTCTGCCCTTGAGTTTTGCCACTTACAGGCTTCTAGCCCAAAGAGTAATATGCTATGGGATTAGATGAAGTATGTTGTGTTATACCAGATTGCCCAGGCACACAGCTGTGATGTGTCTCCCTGTGTTAATGGTAATGCCTACATGGCTCTGGGACTCCTTATTGATGAACACTGCAAATATGTAGCCTTACAGGGCTGCTGTGAGGATCAAAGGGCAAAATTCCACAGAGCATTTTGCAATGTTAAAGGTGCTAGGTGAATATCAGCCATTATCATTATTATTATTTTCATTTAAGCCAAAGTACATGGAGAAGTAGCTACTTTCAACATAAGGGCGTTTTTTAAAGGGATCCTGCCCATTTAAATCTTCTTGAGTATCACCAGCAGTTGACATCCCCTAGCACTCCATTAAATATATCAGGGACTTCTCTTCCTTTGGTTTCTACTGGCAACAGCCAAGCCAGGGTCCTGTCCTCAAGAAACAAGTCTGACTAACTAAGCAGCTTACTCTCCTTTACATATAATAACATTAATGGTTCACATCTTCACGGACTTTCAGGTTTAATCCAAAAATGCAAATAAGTAATAATGAGTCAGGATGGAAAAAAACAACTCTTGGCCTTAGGTGAACATTGCAGGCAGAAGAGTTCTAGGTAACAGGAAAGCCAGCCCAAAAACCATAACTGCCTTAGAAATTAGTTTCATTCCAAAAGTTCTTTTGTAAGGCAGCCAATTATTGGAATTCTAAAGGCATCCTACCCCACCCCACCAATAATACTATAAATGACTACCAGAGATGGCAAGTTAGCTTGCTAGTCCAGCTCACAGGGGCCTATTTAACTAAAAATGTATATTAAAACTGATAATGACAGCTTTGGCCTGAGGGAAGTGTCCTGGAAGCAGGGGTCACAGGTATCATAGGCTTAGGCAAAGGATCCTCTAAAAGTCCCACTTACTCATAAGGTATTCATGGCAACAGAAGAAGGGGAGAGGGGAGGAGAGGAGGGAAGAAAGGTGGCAGTCATTTGCAAAGGTTACTTATAAATGAGAGTTTATCTATCAGAGGAGGTCTTCAGTCAAATATCATTTTAAATGACATGACACAAGTGGAAAGAGATAATCAAAAGGGGAAAAAACACTCCTAATGACAGTAAACTACATGTAACACTGAGAGGTAGGTGAATTGGTAATGACCTTTCCAGTTATCTTACAAGAGACATCCACCATTCCTTAACCTGGAATACAACTTCATCAGAGCTTTATCTCCTGTCCTTCTTGAAATGAACCCTCCACTCCAGCCAACTGGCAGTATGGTATAGTAGAGTCAGGAAGACCGGAATTCAAATCAGACCTCAGACATTTACTGCCAAGTCTGAGACCCTGGTAAAAAGTCACCTAACCACTGTCTCAGTCTCCTAGCACCTACCTCCAAGGATTGCTGTGAGAATCAAATGAGATTATATTTGTAAAGCATTGATCACAATACCCAGTACACAGTGACTATATAAATGCTAGTTATTGTTGTTGTTATTTGAATTCAGGGAGACTGGGGTTCAGGTCCTATCTCATACACTTACTAGCAATGCCAGCCCCAGGAAAATCGCTTGGTTCCTCACAGTTTCCTCTCCAGCAAAATAGCACTTATTTCTCACAGTTTTGTTGTGAGGATAAGATAATGTATAGAAAATATTTGGTAAATATTAAAGTATTATATAAGTACCATCTATAATAACACTACTGTTTCCTTCAACATACTGATGTACTTTCTCACCTCCACTCCATCATTACCACCCACCATCAAATACTCTCCTCTCCCTTCTTCAATTATCAAAATCTTCCCAGTCTTTCAAGATCAATCTCTCTCTCTATTTCTCTCAGTCTCTCTCATTATGATAACTTAGGGTCAGTCAGTCAACAGGTATTTATAAACCACTCACTATGTGCCACACCTTGGGGATACAACAGACAAAAGACAGTCCCTGCCCTCAAGGAGCTGACTCCAATGGGGCAGACAACCTGCAAATAACTATCTATAAACAAGAGATAGGCAGGAAAAATTGGGCATGATAAACAGGGCCTGAAGGACGCTACTGCAGACAACACACACAGAGTGGTCTAAATGGAAAGGAAATGGCTTCCCCAAGCAATTACCAATAAAACAGTATGTGTGGGTTTTCTGTTTTCTGCTCCTTTTTTTTTTTTTAATTTAAGCTCAGTTTGAGGCTAAATGTATAAAATGCCAACTTTAAGATTACATATGTTTCAGTTTACTCCTAAACGACTTTACCTCCCCTAATCAAAGGCTGGGCCTCAGAGTCAGTGGTTTATTGGGGGATTTTCCCCCCCTTAAAAATTCTTATGTATGAAGACATCAGTTTCAAAGTCTCTGATGAGGACAGCCACACAGGGCCCAAAACACTGTAAAAAAGTGATATATTGTTTAGCTAAGAGTTATGGGGTATATGTGTGTGACAAGTAGTATTGTATACCGTCATGTCTCGGTTTTGGTCATTGCACTTAAAATACTATATACAAGTAAACTTCAAGACAACAGCTTCCAACCAAGAGTAATCCTCTGGTTTTCATTCAAAATTCCTCATGTTCAAGACTCAGCTGTGACTAGTGTTCAAACCTAAGACTCAGCCTAGACATGGAATGGTCTGGTTTCCTCAGAGCTATTAATAGCACCTCACAGATAAAACCTGAAGGTTTTATCAGAGCATCCAGCTGATTTGACATAGAAAGGGACCTTAGAGATCACCAAATCCATGCCTTCTCACTTTACAGGTAAGACATTCAGTCACAGAGCAAAAAAAAAGATTTGTCCAAGGTTACACAGTTGATAAGTGGGAAAGTCAGAATCCAAACATCTTCTCTTTCTCTATCCAGCGCTGTTTCCACACCATCATGTTTATAATAATATTCCTCTAAACATCCTAGCATCACAAAATAATTTTTTCATAACAAAAAATTTCCACCAAGAATGCTCCTAGACATAGGGCATATCTGAAGGTGGTGCTGAGAATTCCATAGCTTACCCACTCTAGTAAATCACAACTGAACAGTAGGAACTCTAGAATAAGCTGAAACAAACCTGTTTTCAATTGTGATGTAAAGCTCTTGCCAAGAGCTACAACTGATCCCAGGGACCACCCTTTGGGAAGCAACTTTTTACTTGCCTATTACCTTACAATGCTTTGGGGTCTGCTGTTCTGGCATATGGACAACTCTCAACTGGACATATATCAGGAAGTCTGAAGCGGGGTCCACGATAACTTTGCTTACAGCCTTGACACTTGGCTTGTTTACAATCTCACAGAATCCAGGAGAGTGATTATGTCATTAAACGGATGGCGGAAACTGGTTTTTATCTCTTTCTTTGCTGATGTGCCTCCATTCCAACAAGTCCAGCCTCAAGAATCAGAGTACATCCAAAATGGCTCCCCTAGCTCCCAACACATATACACAATAATGAGCTACTAGTGATCTAATCATAGGAAATCTGAACACATAATCTGGAAACAGGCTATATTTTCAAAAAGTGGAAAACACATTGGATTAAGAGCTAGGGGTTCTGGGTTCTAGTTCTAACTCTGCCACTTACTAGCTGTGCTACTATAGGCAAGTTATTTCTTCATTCATAAAATGAGGGAGTGGGACTTAACTTGGTGATCTCAAAGGTATTTTCAGGTTGAAAATATTATGCTTTGAATATAGAGAACTTTCTTGGAAAATTCATAGGATGATCTGTAAAAGTAAATTTATGAGGCTGGTATTTGGGTGTTGATGTTGCACAGTTAACAGATCAAATCCTGAAACAATACAGACATAAAATGTAATGTCTCAATGGTAACAGCAACACATCTCTGAAGTGAAATATCAATGATGGCTTCATTTTTTCTCTTGAAGAATCTTCATATTCAGTAAATTGGATTCCATTTTATAGATCAAAATGTTTCCTTTTTCAATGGCATGTATTAGAGCTTATGAGGTCAATTGGCTAGCCTATGGATCATCAATAAAGCCATAAGATTGCAGATAAAGGAGTTTTGCCCTTTTTAGAGACATCCAGGCCCATTCCTGACACCTTTCTCTAAGATATATTTGTGTGTGTGTGTGTCCTGTGATGAATTTTGGAATCCATTCATGTGGCCTGGACCCCTACATATGGTCTCCATAATCAATCACCAAACATTCATTCACCACACACTCTATGTAAACTATGATGCTAAAAACTGTAGAAGATTCAAAGAGCTACCTGTCCTCCTTTAACATTTAACAACATCTCCAGTGGGAAAGTAATGATTATAGTAATAATGATAGTTGACATTTATATAATGCTTTAAGGTTTAATGTTTGCAAAGCACTTTTATAAACATAATCTCATTAGAGTATCATAAACAGTAAGGTGGGTATTATACATCTCATTATCCTATTTTATGGATGATAAAACTGAAACTTAAAAGAAATAAGACACTTAATTCAAGGAAAACATTTAGAAGGCTATTACTATAGTCTAGGTCAGAACTAATTAAAGTCTAATTAAATGTTTATGGCTGTGTGAATGGAGAAGGGACAAATGTAAGAAATTATACTGGTAGAATCAATAGGACTTGGTAATAGTTTGAATGTGAACATTCAAAAATAGAATTAAAGAAGTTTCTAAGAATGTCTGATTAGTATTCAATCAATCAACAAGCATTTATTAAGCACTTATTTAATACTAGGTGCTGTATTAAGTCCTGGGGATACAGAGAAAGGTAAAAATACAATTCCAGCCCTCAAAGAGATTACATTATAATAAGGGAGACAACATGAAAATAACCAGATATATACAAAATATAATAATAGCATTTATATATCATTAAAATTTGCAAAGTACTTTACAAACATTACCTCATTTCTAACAAAAACCCTGGGAAATAGATGCTATTATTATCTCCATTGTCAAGATGAGCAAACTGAGGGGCACAGAGGTTAAGTGATTTGCCCAGGAGTCTGAGGCTAGTTCTGAACTCAGGTTTTCCTGCCTCCAGATCCCACACTCTATTCATTGCACCACTTAGCTGTCCAATATACATAGATAAAAGGTAATCTTAAAGGCAAAGGCTCTAGCAGCTGAGGGGACCAGAAAGGTATCCTGCAGAAGGATCAGAGTGATCCTGAAGGATCCTGAAGGAAGCTGGACCTTTAAAAAAAAGCAGAGGTGAGGAGCAAGAGCATTCCAGGCATGAGGGACAGGCCAGGACAAAGGCAGAGAGATGAATTATGGAACTGTCCTGTTTTAGAGATGGCAAGTAGGCCAACATGACAGATACAAAGTGTGTAAGAAGACTGGAGAGGAAGGAAGGGTCCTTATTGTGAAGTTTTAAATGCCAAAGAGAGGAGCGTACATTTGATCCCAGTGATAATAGAAAGCTACTAGAGTTATTGAACCTGGAGAAGGGCTTGGGGGGGGAGGGAGGGAGAAAGGATGGAGATGGTCAGATAGACACTTCGAGGAAATCACTTTGGCAGATGTGTGGAGGATACATTTGAATGGAACGTGACATACACAAACAGCTGTAATACAAAAAATTCACAAGGAAGCGGCAGGTCAAAAGAATGAAAGGAAAGTAGATAGCTATAGGGATTTTCAACACTTCCAGGATCTAGATTTATATCATTTAATACAGAAAACAATCACTCCATAGACCTCAGTAGTAGATATTTGGAGGTTCTAATCCCCAGAAAACGTATCCCTCTGTGATCAACCTGGTGATGAAGCCTCCCCTAATTTAGCTAGGCTTGTCTTCAGATAGCAGGCAGAGAGTCTGTCACCAGGCCCATATTCAAAGCCTTTCTAGCTTACAAGACCTGCCTGAGGTTTTATATTCTGCTGGTCTAACCTTCTATAGAAGATCCAAGGTCAGCTCTGGGCCATGAAGTGGCATCAGAGCAGGATATCAGACAATTGTGTAATGGAATGAGAAGCAACTATGCACCCAAAGCCACAATTCCCTGGGTCTATTTAATGACATCAGGAAGGAGACTCAGGGCTGGAGTTATTCTATGATAATTAGAAACCAGCCTGTGTGGGAAAGAAGGAATGTGAATCTCGAGTTAGAGGGCATTTAGTTGAGAAAAGTAGGGTGGAAAGAAGTCTGGGAGCTTGGAAAGACTAGGTGGAGAATGAGTTTGAAATGAGAAGATTCAGAAAGAGAAAAGGAATAAGGGTCAGGGCAAATGTGGAAAAAAAGAAATGTGGGCCAAGGGCATTGGGTTTGAAAAGAAAGGTGGAGAGAAGTTTGTGGAAGCTTAGAAAGACTGAGTAGAGAATGAGTTTGAAATAAAATTCAGCAAGAAAAAGGGAGAGAGGGCCAGGATGGACAAATGTGGATCTGGTGAGTTCCAGTTGTGCAACGAGCTTGGATTTGAGAGAGACACTATCTGACATAAGAAGGTGAACCGGGTATTAGTACATACTTTACAGAGTATGAATATCAGCTTGAGGAGACAGGAGATGGGAGGAGACCTGAGGCCTCTAATCATATGAGATCTCATATGTATCCTTTGAATGAATTATTTTCTGAGCTCTTCTTTTCCTATTTTGGGAAGAAAGTGCTGAGGAAGACAAAAGGAACAAACAGGTATGATCTTGAATAACAATCATTTGATTTTAGTTGGAAGAGCTACTGGATATGGTTTGGGACTAGACCCATAATTTCACTGGTATAGGAAGTTCCTAGGTAAGGAAGTGAAGGGCAGCTAGGTGGGACAGGGTTAAAATACTGAACCTGAAGTCAGGAAGACTCAGTTTCCTGAGTTCAAATCTGGCCTGCTATGTGACCCTGAGCAAGTCACTTAACCCTGTTTGCCTCAGTTTCCTCTTCTGTAAAAGGAGTTGGAGAAGAAATGACAAACCATCCCAGTATCTTCACCAAAAAAACCCTAGGTAGGGTCACAAAGAGTCAGACAAATGGCACAACAACAAAAGAAACCTGTCTCTACCACTGCAGTTGGTGCCTTTCTGAATCTTACAGTTTTAGCTGCCTAAAGCAATGAGAAGTTTAAGGGACTTGCTCAGGTTCGCAGAGTTTTTTCATACGTCTGCAGAAAAAACTGAACTGCCTGCCCTCTATCCACTACAACATGATCCCTCTTATCAGTGTGGCAGGATTTGACCACACATAAGGAAAATTTTCCTGAGTGGTGTGGAGAAGTTGAAAAGAGAAGATAGTAAAGCCTGTTGTTAGGAGGTCATGGAGAAGATGGAAGAGATCTGATAGCCATGGGGAGACAGAATCCACAGGAATTAATAACTGATTGGCTGGGACAGTTAAGAAGAAAGAAAGAATTAATGATAGTAATGTGATTTTTAACATGGGAAACAATGAATGGCATGAACACTGAGAAAAATGACATTTAAAAATGAAGCAAGTTTAGGAAGAAAGATTATGAGCTTAGTTTGTTAAAGTCTTTGGTATCAATGAGACATTCAGATCATTATCTCAAATCAGTAGTTGGTGATGTGGATCTGGAGCTTAGAAACCAGATCAGGTCTGAAGGTATGAATGTGAGAACTGTCTGGGTAGAAGTGAGATCTGAAATCATGACACTAAATGAAACTGTCAAGGAGACAGAGTAGAGAAGAAAAAGAAAGGGCTAAGGACAAGATGTTAGGAAGCACCCACCTTAAGGGGTCAGGAGGAATAGAGTGAAAGTGAGCAGCGTTTGACATAGGAAATGAACCAGGAAAATATAGTGACTCTAAACCAAGGCTTCATGGAGAAAGGAGCATCTTAGTTGGCCTGAAATAGCCAAGAAAGCCATCATGGAAGAAGCTTGAGTTGACCTTTAAGATATTTCAGGCTGTGGAAGCCATAAGAACTAAAGTCTAGCAGTATGGATGAATATAATATGCATGCAGAACATGAAGAAGTTGTATATTAGAGAATAGTGGAAAATTGGGTTGGACAGATAATGCAGGATAGAGGACATGGGTTTGAAAATTAACCTTGATACTATCTAATGAGAACTTGGACTTTCATTTCCCCATCTGTAAACTGAGGGAAAGTTGGACCAGATTGTCTCTGGGGTTCCTTTCAACTCTAGATCTATGGCTAGACAGTCTAATCTTTTAAAGTATGAAGCCTCAAATTTATAGTGCTCAATTAACCCAGATTAAACACTAAGGATGAAACATGAGAAATCTTTTCACTGAAATGGAAATTCCCCAGGGTTTTACACTCTAAAATCTCTTTCTACAGTCTGGGCAAGGGCCTTGTTAGGGGAGGATCATCACCAAGGGGTTTTTAGACATGAGAACTCATAAACATCTACTACCAAAGGGAAGAGAGGGATCATAATCCATATCACTGGAGGGAATATTCACACTGATGAAATCATAGATCCTTGAAGTAGCTTTGATTTCAGCTATCTTTACAAAATGGGATATAATATCATGCAACTGGTCAGTTTCACTCATAGGACATAGCTCTCTTCTAGGCTAGAACAAGGTTTGGTTTCCAAGAACAGACTACCAAAGAGGGGTGGGGGGGTGGGAAAAACCACTTCTTAATCCATTTAAGGAAGCTCTTTTCTTGTGCAACAAAGTCATGATAAGTTTTTGCTCTGTGGCCTAATTCATAGTATTTTGGGGCATTTGTGCAGTAAGATGGAAAAATACTATAGATGTCCCATTGAGGTCATTGTGGTTGCACATTTATTTTCCCAGTAAAATTATTTTTCACAAATGTGAAGTTTTGAAATGGTCAAAGCCACAAAAATAAAGTGCTGTTTTAAGGCACATTAGGAGCCCATTCCCATGCTGAATAGACAAAATTAAATTAGCATTTTTCATTTAAAAGAACAATCTCTACCTGCTCTTTAACAGCCAAACCACTCACAGAAGAAGAAACAAAAGGGGAAATAATTTGTGCTTTCAACACTGACCACATTAATTCATGGAAAACTGAATTCCAAAGGAATTTATGAAAATCTAAGAATCTGCGACACCAAGTCACCATGTGACTAGAGTGTAACATTACTTCATGCATTTATAGCCTCTCTTAGATTTTCAAAAGTATTATTCCAACTATGAGCCAAATTTCCTCTTCATGTAAAATATGAAAGATGTAAGGGGCCAAAGGCCAATGGCATTATGATTATTTCTGATTTTTCTCATCTCAAATACTTTTGATATTGGATCTGTCACTGCCATTTATGTTGTAGAAGTTATGAGTTACTAAGGATCACAAGAGTAAGGGATTTAAAGTTGGAAGTAAACTTAGAGCTCCATTTAGCCTTAGAGAAAGGATTTATGAATCAGGCAGGAAACTAAGCTAGAAAAGCTTTCAGGTCCCTTAACAACTCTGAGGTGTTATGATGCCAGCCAACTCCCAAAAAACGTATTGGACTTCCTCAAGTCTAGGTGTCTGTTCAAACTGTATACATTATGAGTAACATCCTCCATCTTCCACTATCTTTCAGTAATTCAATCCAATGCCATATGATGCCTCATCTCATCAAATTAAGAGGGGGTCATTTCCTTCCCCCTTATGCTCATCTAGAATGTAGTTTTTTATAACTCATTTTTCATTTATTGAAGAATGGTTTTTATTACAGTTGTGTCTATGTCACTTTTTTGGACTAGGCCTACAATTTTATGGGTCTATAAGAGCACGAAGCTGGGGAAATGCACACAATCAATGGCATTCATCCCTTCTCTGAAATGTACACCCTTAGAGAGCTGCCTAGAACACTGAGAAGTTAAATGACTTGCCCATGGTCATACATCCAGGCAGTGCCAGAGGCAGAACTTGAACACAGGTTCTTCAAGACTCCAAGACTAGTTAGTTCTCTGTGTTGAATGCCAGAAGTGTCAAACTCTCAGCCTGCAGGCCCTACAGAGTGGAGCAGGAAGCAGATTAAATGTAATTGAGAAATGTTAAATAAAAATACAACGCAACATAAATAATGTTAGTTTTTAGTTTTCTGTGTCAATATGCATCCCCACAGGGATTTCTTTAATTTGAGTTTGATCCCACTTTTATTTGCTACTCTGTCCCTGTGTCTTATCTCCTCAGTTGTTTCTGCTCACTCATTTTTTTCAGTTGTATCTGACTCTTATGATCTCACTTGAAGTTTTCTTGGCAAAGATACTGGAGGGGTTTGCCATTTCCTTCTCCAGTTCATTTGGCAGGTGGGGAAACTGAGGCAAACTAGGTTAAGTGATTTGCCCAGGGTAATACAGGTAAGTGTCTGAGGTCAAATCTGAACTCAAGAAGATGCCTTCCTAACTCCAGGCCCAGCACTCTATCCACTGTGATACCCAGCTGCCCCTTTATCTCTTCTATTAGACTGTTGATTTCTTTAAGGCAGGGAAAAAGTTTTGTGCATTTTTGTACAACTTACAGCACTTTGCACTTGGCAGACACTCAATCAATATTTCTTGAGCAAGTAAATCTATCACTTTCCTAATCTCTTATTCCCACTAGTTCTTCCAATTCTTGGGCCTGGGAGGAATCTGCTGCTGCCCATACAGAGGACTTTACTTCTTACTTCATGAAGAACCTGATCGTTTTCCTTTCCTCTGTTTTACAATATTCCCCAAAATTAGTTTCTTAGAGAAAGATAAAGAAAGGAGGCAATCCTATGTCAGGTCATACAAATAAAATGACTTGTAGCCTTAAAAATCTGAATTTGAATGCTGTTTCCCTCACTTACTGGCCCTCTGACCTCAGGCAAGTTATTTTAACTTCCTGGGAATTCAGTCATCACATGTGTAAAAATGGGTCTAATCACACTTGCAGAACTTACCTCCCAGGGCTGAAGCTTTATTTTGTGAATGCATTTTATACAAGGAACTGTTCTTAATTTAAAATGTAGATGATGGGAACATTTTCTAATTTTCTCATTTAAAAATGAACTAAATTAAGTTTGTGGTTCTTTTTAAAATTTTTATTTCCATGACTCTCAATTAATTCATTTCTTCCTGTGGGTTAATGGTCCTTGATAGGCAAAAAAAAAAAAGTTCCCTATCCCTGATGCTGTTAGCCAAAGGGTGTTAATTCCTTTTACCTCCCTGTGCCAAACTATGTTAAAACATACCAACAATCATCTTACTTAACTCTTTTTGAAGTATATTATTCCCCTGTTCTGAAAATTATAGCAGATCTCAGTTGTTTCTTATTTCAATTCTGTCACATTTAACCAAGATGAAACATGACCAGATGTGCAAAAATGTTTTGAAAAATATAAAGCAATGAGTATGGTGGTGTAGAGGGAAAATGCTGGATGTAGAGTCAGCAGAGAAGTAGGTTCAAATTCTGCCTCTGACACTAGTTTTTTCAGCATGGATTTGGAGCTAGAAGGGATTTATGGAATATCTAGCTTCCCTTCATTTTATAGTGGAGGGAAATGGGATTCAGGGAAAAATGTGAAATGACTTACCTAATATCACAAAGAGAGTAAAGCACCAGAGCCAGAATTTGGACCAAGGTGGCGCCATGGATAGAGTGCCAGACATAGAGTCGGGAAGAGTCATCGTCCTGAGTTTAAATCTGGTCTGATATTTACTGTGTGTGCCTAAGCAAGTCACTTAACCATATTTGCCTCAGTTTCCTCATCTGTAAAATGAGCTGGAGAAGGAAATGGCAAAACACTCCAGTATCTCTGCCAAGAAAACCCCAAATGGGGTCAAAAGAGTCAGACACGACTGAAACAACTCAACAACAACCTCTGACAACAAATCCAATGTTCTTTCCCACTGTAATGCACAAGCCGCTATAACCTCTATATGTCTCTGTTTCCCCATAAAAAAGGGTGATAATAACACCTGTAGCAACCACCTCACATTAGGATCAAATAAGAACATACATAAAATATTTTGTCACCCTTAAGATGCTCCATGAATGTTGGGTTTTTATCTTCATTATTATTATGTGACAGAGATCCTGTCAAGATTCATTAAATAAAATACCTTTCACTGAGGATAGAACAGAAGGGGGAAAAAACCTGTAAGAAACTATGAGCCAGGTTAGAAATCTAAAAAGATTCTTTAGCAACTTTAAAGTCCTAAGTACAACTCTCCCCCCAGGAAAATTGCCTTGTCTGTTAATTATTTCTTATTTGTACTGTATATGTTGTTGAATTGCTTTAGTTTGTGTCTGATTCTTCGTGACCCCATCTGGGGTCTTCTTGGCAAAGACACTGGAATGATTTGACATTTCATTCTCCTGCTCATTACAGATGAGGAACTAAGGCAAACATGGTCTATCTATATTTGTTTGTTGTCTCCCCCATTAGCTTGTGGGCTCCTTGGTGGCAGACTGTCTTTTGTTCTTTTTGCATTGTTAAAAGAAAAACCTTGCCCTCAATAATGAACCAAACCCAGAAAGAGAAAAATGTAAAGGAATTTATTATAGTATTCAAGGAAAAAGCCCACTGAAAGCAGCCAAGCACTGGGTTCAAACCACATGCTGTTTTTAAAGTCAAATTTCATAAGAGAAGACAATCCTAATAGGTGCACATTTCTTTTTTTTTTCAGAAAGATTAATTTATTTGCCCATAGTAAATATAATGAGCTATAACCAGTAAACATTATAATAGGGATTTGAATTGATGCCTCCAAATTCCATCTTCAGTAGATGGACATTTCTAAAAGAGAACAGGCTAGTTACAATCCAGGTAAATGCAGATTTCTGAAAAGTGGATCAAAGCACAAGTGGCTGCCTTTCCTACTCTCAGGCTGACGTACTGTGGCCACCTATGAGAGGGTTGGCACATATAACTTGGAAAGGGGGATGGGAGATCATGGATTCACTTGAATTAACTTGGCAGGAACAACTAAAATACACATAGCATCTTTAGCATTTAGCACAGTGACTGACACATGGTATGTGCTTAATAATTGTTTTTTTTATTTAACATTTGTGATTTCATCTGTTATCCAATCACAGTTGTAATAACACAGCACACTGCCTAACATATAGTAAGTGCTTAACAAATGCTTGTCAATTGATTGATTAAATATCAGACTATGTTATCAAGCAGAAAATACGGTTTCCATTGTTACCAAAATAACAAACTTTTCACATGTGAAAGTGCAACTCCACAAAACTGCGAATACATATAAAACTGCAAGACCTGACAATATGGGAAAAGCAGCATAATGTATATATAAATAACATAATATAGGACATGCCTATTAATTCTAAAGTGAAAATAAAAGAGATAGTAGTTCATAGCAATAATTATAGGTTCAAATATCTTTATTCTGGTACACAGAATATAAATATATATCATGAACCTAAAATGCTATCACAAGTAAGTGAAGAACAGGTATCACTGGAGATTTGGTTGGAAGGAATGCATAGCTGGGGATGTGACAGTGCAACAATATAAGGACCTATGATTTCATTGAGGCGAGTCCTCCCTCCATGCAAACTACTCATAATTCTTCTGCTCCTTCATTTATGATTTTTGTGAGATACTGCAGCTGAAATATTCACTGTGAGTCCAACCTGGTATGGAAATGCTCCAAAATTAGCTATGTTGGGTCCTTGGATATGAGACATACAATCAATCCATCACCTGGCTCTATTAGATGCCCTTCTGGCTTGGTAGGCCCAGCCAGAGTCTGTGCTTCTCAAACATAGCCATCAAGAACCCAGGGTCACCCCCATGCCTCCAATGAAGCATTAGTATAGGGTGTTAGTGAAGGAATAGAAGAATAGACTTCCTTTAAAATAAACAAATATAACAGAATGGGAAGAGGAAGAGCAATGTACATATAATAACATATATGTTTGCAATGAAATCCACTGATCTGAGCAGAATGGGGATCGGAAGCAGGGAGAGGAGGCAGCAGAACAGGAAGCATTTAGGGAAGGGCAGGAGGAGAACGAAAGAGTAGTAGTACTGCAGGAGTATTCTATCAATTGCTCAGTCAGACATGGGTGATGAACCACGTGTTTCTAATACAGAGTACAAAACTGACACAGAAGCAAGCTAAGGAGCAATGGGAGACCTTCACTAGCTTTATCTGTTATAAGCCTAATTTTGCTTGAAGCAAATCTTATGAGAAATTCTTGACTTAACTTGCTGTCAGTTTCATCTCTCAAAGTAAAATAAAACAAAGAAAGGAGCAGCTATTCCAGACTTAATGTCAACAATCACACACACACACGCGCGGGCACACATATACACAAGGTCACCTTTGTTAAAATAAAAAGAACTTTGTGCAGAAGTTACCATGTCATCTTGGAAGTATAAACTCAAGGCATCACTAGTTAGAAGTGGACATATGTAATACCTTAAACTTTAGGAAAGCAGATTTCAAAAAATTCAGAAAAAAAAAGATAGCTCTGCTCTGACATCAAGAAACACTAAAGATGGAATGTGGTTTATGAGGAATGGGTGAAATTAAAAAATGAAACTGACTACTATAGTGAACAATCCTAATGAAGGAAAATAGAAAAGCACAGAGAATGTTCTAATGAACTCAGATTTTTAAAAAGACATTTATTTTTAAAAAACTGACAGAAACAGAGGCGCAGAACCAAGAACAAATACAAAAGCCTGGCACAAACCTAAAGAATGTCCAAAAGAACAAGGAAGGGATAGGCTCACCACCTGGGTGGGGTCAGAGAGAAGGCAGAATGACGATACCCTTATCTTGCTTCTCTCTTCTCAGGAAGAAGTACCTTCAAACTGGAAAGAGCAGAAAACAATGTAAGGCAAGAATGCCAATTCAAGTAACATGAGACATTAGTACACAAGCTTAAGTGAGGTGACCATTAGAAAGAAGCCAACAGAAATGTTTCTCTGGTGCGCCAAAGCACAGCTTCCCGACTTCCCATTTTAATGGATAGGACAGCCTAGAAAACAAGCAGGTTTTCAGCCAACTACAAATCTAAAAGACTGAGCCACGACTGATAAAATGACCAATTCTGCAAAGAGCCACAGAAAATCCTGTGCGTCACAACTTGTACTTCTTAAAAGGCACCAGCACACACTCAGACTAAGCAGACTCTCAGTAATTATCACCAGCACTGATGTTTAAAAATATGAAGATTATTGCAAATTCCCCTAGATTTAAGAAAATGACAACTTGATATCCCTCAACCACTAACTAGTTTGCCATTTTTCATATACCAAAAAGATTTTTCCTTTATTATAATATGCATTTTGGAATTCCTTCAATTTGCCAGTTTATCTGCTGAATTTAAAATACAACTTTGTTTATAAAAATCTGATTTACATAAATTTCTCAGAAACATATTTACTGTATAAAGTTGAGCTCCACTTGTACATAAGCCCACAATGTTCTGTTAGATAAGCACATACTCAAATCTCAATCTGTTTATAAGCTGTTTGCTTTGAAGATGAGTTGAAGCAAAAATTTAGTTCTAGGATACATTTCATCCACCACCATATATGTAATAAGGATAACTAGATAGCCTTTTTATAACTGATGGACAACCCAAGCACTCAGTTTTTGTATTCACCCAATGTGAAAAGTAGGGCTGGGGGAGATTCAAGGAGGGGAGGACTAGAGTAAGCTTATAGACCATAGAAATGAGTCACACAGAATGGATAGATGGGTTGTGATCTAGTTATCCTTTCCACATCACAGGGCGCTTAGGGACACAGTTCTACCCCCACCCCCATACCATCTGGAAAAAAAATAAAATTTTTTGGCCCCCCCTTTCATACCAGAGAAGTCTGGATTATTATGGTATTAAAAGATAAAATATGTTGATATTATACACTACTATACATATATTTTATGCATTTCTGAGTTTCTAAACTTTTTTGTGTCATCTACAGCTTCTTGGGGCGGCTAGGTATCTCAGTGTATAGAGCACCAGCCCTGGCGTCAGGAGGACCTGAGTTCAAATTTGGTCTCAGACACTTAACACTGACTAGCCGGGAGACCGTGAGCAAGTCACTTAACCCCAACTGCCCCTCCAAAAAGCAAAACAAAAACAAACTAAAAAAAAAAATCCCACCTACAGTTTCTGCAAACATCCCAAAAAAAGATCCATTTAATTTCTTATGCCAGCCCACAACATATCAAAATCACAATGGGGAACGTAATGACGTGGAAGGGATAACTATATTATGTTGGCAGGAATGAGAGGACATTCATGAGATCAAAGATGCATCAGAGTACTAGAGTACATGTATAAAAACTGCTCTAAGTGTTAAGGTACTTCATTATATCTTCTTGACTCGTTTGCCCAAACCCACCCCACCCCTACTCCCAATAACAGCTAGCAAACCACAAATTTTTTTAAAAAATAGTTTTATTGTGGAGAGACTTAAATATAAAGCTTAAGAGTTTGTATTTTACCCAACATGCAATAGGAAGTCACTGAAGGTTTTAGAGAAGATAAATGACAGGGTTGGACCCGTGCCTTAAAAAGAATATTTTGAAGCTTGTGACACATTATTTATTTTGGCTTTCACAAGAAGCACACAAATTAATTTTCATTATTGTTTATCACAGTTGCCTTAGTCCCTCGGTTTCTATGGTATGGTCTACTTTAAATATGCCTAGGAGGTGGTAGGGGAGCAGAGGATGGGTAGGACCACATTTCCTTCAATCAGTTTGCAAGACAGGACTGTGCCAATTTTAGGGCAGAGGTGGAGGCTACCAAAACTCCCAGTGCTGTCCAAACCAGATTAAATGTATCTAGGGAAATGTTTAACAAGGTAAATAAAAATATAATACAACATAGATAATGCTAATTAGTGGTTTTCTAAGTCAACATGCAGCCACAAGGATCCATTTCTACTTGAGTTCAACACCACTGTTTTAGGGATTCTCTTGGGATTCATTTCACTGTTCATGAAGACATGGTCATGACACAGGACTCAGGTTCTACGAAGTATCAAATTTCGAGTTAGATAAACAAATACTCCAACAAGGCAAGAAAGGTTAAAATGCAGGAAGGTAGCAAGGGGTTGGAGAGGCCCTTGTTTTTAAGTTCATTTTGTCCTCTTAAAAAAAAGAGAGAGAACTTATCCTTCACTTAGCTGCTATAGTGTAATAGAAAGCAATATCTCTAAAAGAATAAGTTTTTGTTCTTGAGTATAGTGCTACCAGCCAAACTCCCCTTTGGAGTACAGGAAACCCAGTCAATGAGGAGTCTGTCCTCCAATCTTCATCTGGCTTTTTTGTGTTTGCAAAAACAGGATCCGGAGTTCTGATGTCTCATGGTCCCTAGGATGTGGGTTTCACCCGAAAATTGGACCAACCACAAACTCTTTCCAGTAAGGCAACAAAACTGTGCAGGACTGTACTCCAAACTCCTGTGATTCTAATTCTCTACCCTAGCATTTCCATAAAAATCTATTCAGATTTATGTGTCTGGCCTGGAATTCTACCCATGAAAAAAACCAGTTCTGTTTATTTTCTTCATGCCCTATTAATTCTTATTATTACTAATCTTGAATATAACCACTCCAAAACTAAGCTCATCTGAATGCCTCTGTCTATTTCTGC
>NW_027186296.1:17802024-17899003 GCF_028583685.1 Petaurus breviceps papuanus | reverse complement strand
AACCACTCCAAAACTAAGCTCATCTGAATGCCTCTGTCTATTTCTGCCCATGAACATTTAGGATAAAGTTTTGGTTTGGTTTGGTTTGTTGTTGTTTGAGAGTAGGGAGTGGGGAGGGCACAGAGGGTTAGACAAGTGCTCCAGTGTCCTGGATGGATGGCCACAGGGAGTCATGAAAACAACGTGGAATGTTATGATAAGATAACAAGGCCTTAAAACTAGATTCCTGGATTCTGGAGCACCTGGCCTTCCCACATTTTTGTTAGTAAATCTCTAGTTATGGAGTGATAGCCCAATCCGTTTAATTCTATACCACAATGTTTAGTTTCTAGGCACCCTTATCCAATTTCTCAAGCCTATGTC
Source organism: Petaurus breviceps papuanus (assembly GCF_028583685.1). Taxonomy (NCBI): domain Eukaryota; kingdom Metazoa; phylum Chordata; class Mammalia; order Diprotodontia; family Petauridae; genus Petaurus; species Petaurus breviceps. Next base: position 17,898,640 of record NW_027186296.1, on the reverse strand, counting down.
AATTTTAGTAGTCTGAGGAGCATGGGAGATAAGATCTTTCAGAACCACGTTAAGAGATCCCCAGAGGTCACAATCCAGAAAAGCTAGATGGTCTGAGGAACGCACTATCCCATTCAATACAGAGACTTTCGAAACCTTTTTGTCCTTCCTCAAATCTCTCATGGCTCCTCTTCCCCCAACCCTCTCAGCTGAGAACTTCACTTCATATTTTACTAAAAATATTGAGGCCATTTACTGAGAGTTCACTTTCCCACTTCCTTGTCATCTCCCATCGCCCAGATGTCATCTGCCACTATCTCCTCCTTCACTCTTGTGGTGAAAGGTGACCCTTCTCCTTACCAAGATAAATGCATAAGAAATCCCATTCCATCCTTTCTTCTTCAGAAGCTTTTCTCCTCTGTAATTCCCACTTATCTTCATCTCTCCCTGACTACCGGCTGCTTCTCTACTCCCTAAAGATATGTTCATATCTCCTCTATCCTCAAAAAAACCATCACTTGATCCACCTATTTCTGCTAGCTATCATCCTATACCTACCCTCCCTTTTGTAACTCATCTCCTTGAGGTCATCATCTACAATAAGTTACCACACCTTCCTTTCCTCTCACTCTCTTAATTCTCTATAATATGACTTCCAAAATCCTTATTTAACTGAAATTGCTCGCTCCAACTCACTAGCAATTTTTTAATTGCCAAAGCTAATGTCCTTTTCTTAATCCTCATTCTTCCTGATGCTTCTACAGCCTTTGAAGCTGTTGATCACCCTAATTCTCTTTACCAGTCTCTTCTTCCCAGGGTTTTGGGGCACTGTTCTATCCTGGTTCTCCTCCTACATGTTCAGCTGCTCCTCCTCAGTCTCTTTTGGTGGATCTTCATCCAGGTCATGACCATTAGTTGTGGGTATCCCACAGGGTTCTGTCCTGGGCCATAGTCTCTTCTTCCTCTGTACTATCCCACTTGGTAATACCCATTAACACCCACAGACTCAATTATCACATCTGTCCTAATGATTCTCTAATCTACTTATTCAGCCCTAACCTCTCTTTAACCTCTAGTCTGGCATCTCCAACTGCCTGTTAGACATCTTGAACCAGATGACCTATAAACATCTTAAATTCAATAATTCCAGAACTAAACTCATTATCTTTTCCCTAAAGTTCTCTGCTCCGAATTTCCCTATTACTGTAGAGGGCAACACCATCCTCTCAGTCGCACAGTATGTCAAAGCAGATCATAGAACTGGAAGGGATCTTAGAAGTCAACTTCTTGCCCCATTCAGGAGTCCTTCCTATAACATACTGACAGATCCAGACTCTGCTTGAAAACTTCACAGGATCACAAAATCACCAATGTAAAGATGGGAGGAACCTTGGAGGTCATCTAGTCTAATCTCTAATGAGGAAATTGAGGCTTAAAGAGATTAAATGGCATGCCCAAAATTACAAGGATAATAAATACTAGATTTAAGACTCAAACCCAGATCCTCTGAAATCAATCAAATCCAGTGTTTCTTCCATTGTACCAACTCTATTCCCAGTAAAGGTAGCTCATTCTATCAGAGGACAATTCAAATTGTTGGAAAGTTTCTGCTTATAGAGAGTTTAAATCAGCCTCCCTCTTGCTTTGCTTATCAGCACCAATTCTTTCTTCCACAGCAAAAGGGTCAAAAGTGTGGTTTACAACACTCCCAAGTACAGCCTGAACCAATTTAAAATGTAGTTCTTATCTGATTTCAATATGTTTGATGTATTAATAAAGAATAATTAAACATGTGTGCTTTTCTAAGTCAATATGCCGTCCCATGGGATCTTTATGGGTAGTCCAGTGGCCTCTGTTTTTATTTGAGTTTGATACCTCTGGTCTATAGCCACACATAAGAAGCTAATCCTTCCATGTATTACCCCTTGGTATACTTGCAAACCCCTTAGTCTCCTCCTTCCCAAGCTAAACTCAATTCTGTCCTTGACCTCTTTTCACAGTATCCTAGGAAAAGTCAAAAGGATACTTTTTCCCCCCTAATGTGCACCTTCTGGCCCGGAGGTAGACAGAACTAGACTTTGAGGCAGCACAAGTAAGCAGAATGCAGTGAACAGTGGGCCATATTTGGAGTTAGAGAACACAGGTTCAAATACTGACTATGCTTCTGACTTCCTGTGGAAGATCTCAGACAAATCATCTGATCTCTCTGAGGTCTCAGTTTCTTCATTTATAAACTAAAGGAGGGTCAGACTGGTTGAAATTTGTCCTTTTGGCTATAAAAATGTGCATATCCTTTGACCCTGCAATACCACTTCTAGGGCTGTATCCCAAAGAGATATCACAAGTGAGAAAAGGACCTATATGTACAAAATATTTATAGCAGCTCTTTTTGTGGTGGTAGAGAACTGGAAATCAAGGGGATGCCCATCAATTGGGGAATGGTTAAACAAGCTGGGGTATATGAATTTAATGGGATATTATTGTGCTATAAGAAATGTGGAACAGACAGACTTCATAATAACATGGAGAGACATATAAACTGATGTTGAATGAGAAGAGCAGACCCAGGAGAACTTTGTACACAATTACAGACACATCGTATCTGTGATGACTTAACTTTGATAGACTGGGCTTTCTCTTCTCAGCAATGCAAGGTTATAAGACAACTCCAAAGGACTCATGATGGAAAGGGCTATCCACATCCAGAGAAAGAACTAGAGAGTCTGAATGTAGCTGAAGCAAACTACTTGCTCTCTCTCTCTTTCATTTTGTTTTGCTTTGTTCCTTCTTTCTAGCTGTTCATTCCATTGATCATAATTCTTCTTTACAACTTGACTAATGTTTAGTGTGAAGGTATTTGTAGAACCTATGTCGGATTGCATGCTGCCATAGGGGAAGGGGGGGAAAAAGGAGGGGAAGAAAAAATTTGGAACTCACAAGATTGTGGAACTGAATATTGTAAGCTAAAAGTAAATAAATTAATTTTTAAAAAGAAATCTAAGTCCTTTTCCAATTCTAAATCTATAAAGTCTTTATTTTTATTTAAATAAACCAGTGAAAACCAATCTTAAACAAAAGCATTTTCTTACCAAAAAAATAAAAGCCTAGACTTTCAAAAACAACTTAGAACAAAATATATCTTGTGCATAAAAAAGTAGATTTCATAAATGTTATATTTAGCTTCACAGGAACTTGTTACTTCATTTTTTTCTGTGTAAAGCAAAATAAGAAGTTTCCTGCACAGCCCATTTTAATTGGCCTAATCACTAAAAGACACACACATGAAAATTTGAAGGATTTGTGTTCAAACAATAGCTATACACGCTAGACAGAAGTATAACTTCTTTTGAAATTTCTTATGGGTAGTTTAAGCTGAAAAAACTAATCTTCCAAATTATCTAAAGGGAAAATAAGTCATTCTGTTGAAATCATACAGTTTATTACACTCTCCCTAAAAGTTGCAACTATCTTTGTATTTAAATCATATCATGGGACTATCTGATCCAATTTTAAGATAAAAAGCTAAATTTCTGATATGCCCTTTTTTTCCTTTTTATAAAAAAAATAAAACTTTTTTAGAAGAGTGAATAATAAAAGGTAAACACTTTGGGAACTGATAGTATAAGAGGGAAGGGGATCTCATCAGCATGGATTACTTCCAGAAAGAAAACTCCCTCTACCAACTCAGCTAGGTACCTACCCTGCAATTTAGAGTCTGAGGGTATTTCATGGAATATCAAAAGGTCCAATTACCTGCCCAGAGCCACAAAGACAGCATGTATCAAGGAGGGGGGCTCATACCCAAGCCCTTCCAATTGTAAGGCTTGAGCCACTAGCCTAAGCTGACTTTCACAAAGTTTCTTAAAGAAACATATTTTAATATTTATAGCAGCTCTTTTCTAGGGGTAAAGAATTAGAAGTTGAGGAGATGCCCATCAATTGGGGAATGTCTGAACACATTGTGGTATGTGGTTATGATGGAATACTATTGTATTAAGAAATGATGAGCAGGATACTCTCAGAAAAACCTGGAAAGACTTGCATGGGCTGATGCAAAGTGAAATGTAATGTGTACAAAAAAACAGCAATATTGTAAGATGATCAGCTGTGAATGACTAAACTATTCTCGGCAATACAACGATCGAAGACAACTCTGAAGGACTTAAGATGAAAAATGCTATCCATGCCCAGAGAAAGAGGTGATGATATCTGAATACAGGTTGAAACATACTTTTTTTTACTTTCTTTTTCTTGTGTTTGTTTTTATCTTGTTTATGTTTTCTTTCACAATATGACTATTATGGATATGTTTTGCAAGACTACACATGTATAACCTATATTGAATTGTTTGCCTTCTCAATGGGGGAGGGGTGGGGAGGAAGGAAGGGAGAGAATTTGGAACTAAAAGTCCTAAATGAATGTTAAAAATTGTTTTTACATGTAACTAGGAAAAAATAAAATACTAAATAAGAGCTTTAAAAAAAAGAAAAATAATTGGAAATTCAAACTCAGAAATACTTGGCAACCTTCACAGTATTTAAAAGGATCAACATGGTATCAGTATTTCTGGGGTATTTTTACATTCTATAAGAAAAGGTGAGACAGGAAATAATTGTTTTTGTTGTCATTTCAATCATGTCTAACTTTTCATGACCCAATTTGGGGTTTTCTTGGCAAAGAAAGTAGACTGGTCTGCCATTCCCTTCTCCCGCTCATTTTACAGATGAAGAAACTGAGGCAAACAGGGTTAAGTGACTTGCCAAGGGTCACACAGCTAGTAAGCATCTGAGGCTGGATTTGAACTCAGGTCTTCCTGATTCCAGGCATCTATCTACTGTGTCACCTAGTTGGCCCTAGGAAATAATAACAACTACAACAGGTGACATTTATGTAGCACTTGAAAGTTTAAATGTATTACCTTACTAGGACCTTGCAACAACCCTGTGAAGTAGCTATATAAATTATTTTGCTTCCATATGCAGAGAACAGCATTTCTATGAAAGAGGAAAATGGCTGATCTACATTTCTGAAACCTGAAATAATTTAAACCACGGTGAATTTATCCCTTAAATAAAGAGGGCCACTGGATGCCATATCCTGTGAATTCTTCAAGGCACAAAATAGCATGATTTTTTTTTCATGTTCTCACTGCATGGTATAGAAGTGTAGGATTGAAAGTCAGAGAGTCAGAATATAAATCCTGCCTCCACTCCTTTGTTACCTGTGTGACTTTAAACAAATCACTTCACTGCACTGGTCTTCAGTTTCTTCATCAGTAAAATTAGGGGGATGAACTAGACAGACTAGGTGGACTAGACTTTTAAGGTCCCTTCCTAACCTAAATATAAAATCTTATGATATTAAGTGACCTCTAAACAGTAATATTTGGCTCAAATCTCCATTTTTCTTAAACCTTTTACAAAACTAAGGCCAAAATTAAGTTAGTGACATTTTAATTCTTTTCTCAGGACCCATTTGGGAAGATTGCCATTGTTAAATACACTCAATGCACTGCCTTGGATGCTTCCCCAAAAACATCTATTCAGATATCATTGTGTTTGTTTAAGGTACATAATAGCCATTACTTTAGAAATCATAGGATCCAAACAGATAAGTTAGTAGCTGACAGTGAGGTGTCCTTGGACAACAAACAGTGTGTTTAGAACTGTGGCAGCCCTCATCATGTTTGGCAAGCATGTAAGGAACAAGGATGGTTTCTGAACAGCCTTGCATCTAAACTTTGGCAGACTAGGAAAGAGAAGAACAACAATCAAATGTGAGTCCCACAATACCTGGTAAGCTGAGTGGAGCCTAGAGATGATGCTTTTACTTGAAGACACCTCCTGCCAATCTTTCCCCTCAAACCCTACCTTTCCCAATCAATTCGATATGACAAACAGAAATTTGGCATCATGAAAGACAAGACTAAGTACTGAAAACACAAAGATGGGCAGAACAAAAGACCCTGCCCTCAAAGAATTTACAGTCAAATGGAAAAAGAAAGCTAAATGTGGAGATTAGAAAGCCCTTGGTTCGTATCTGGCACAGGTAGAAATGTTCATGGGTGGCGGAATCAGCGCAGGTCAAAGCTAGTCCATAACATGAGTGGTATAGGAAGAGGAAAAGTGCCCTATTCGTGATGCATCAGCTCTGAGAATGTTTCATCTTTGCCTCCACCACTGGTTATCAGGGTCTTCAGACAAACATCTGCTGTAACAAAAGCAAATCTGAAAACTTACCGGGGCCACAAGGGAGGGGAAAAAACATTTCTTAAGCATCTACTATGTCCAGGCACTATGCTAAGTACTTTACCAATATTATCTCATCTGATTCTTGTAACAACTCTTTAAGGTAAGTGCTCCTATTATCCCTATCTTACAGTTGAGGAAACTAAGGCAGACAAAGGTTAAGTGACTTGCCCAGGGTCATACAGTTAATAACAATAACTAATATTTGTAGCATTTACTATGTGCCAGGCACTATGCCAAGCACCTTATAATTACTATCTCATTTGATCCTCCTAACAATCCTTGGAGGTAGGAGTTTTTATTATTCCCATTTTACAGATGAGGAAACTGAGGTAGACAGCGGTTAAGTGACTTACCCAGGGTCACATAGCTAGTAAATACCTGAAACTGACTTTGAACTCTGGTCTTCTCTATCCATTGCAGCACCAGGGTTGCACAGACTGCCAGAATTTGTCAGTTTATTGTTCCATTTGGCTTACTCATTTTTCTTGGTTACCGGGGGGTTCAAAGGGCAACAAGAGGGGTACCTCCTAGCTGCCTCAGCAAAGCTACAAATAGACTTGTATTTGACTGCAGTCAGGGCTCCAAGATAATTACAATTGGGGCTGGAAGGGACCTTTGAGATCATCTAGAGATCCCTCAAGGAAAATGAAACCCTGAAAGGTTAAAGATTCACTCAGGACCACATTATTGGTAAGTGGTAGGGTCATAACTTAAATCCAGCTTTGTATGACTACAATTCTTTTTTTTTTTTTAGAGCAATTGGGGTTAAGTAACTTGCTCAAGGTTACACGGCCAGTTATTTCTGGATGTGGTGCTAAGTATCAGAGCCGAGATTTGATCCCAGGTCATTCCAACTCTGGGGCCGGTGCTCTTACTCACTGCGCCACCTGGTCGCCCCTAAGCAATTGGGGTTAAGTAACTTGCTCAAGGTTACATGTCCAGGTGTTTCTGGGTGGGTGCTAAGTGTCTGAGTCCAGATTCAATTCCAGGTAATCCCGACTCTGGAGTCGGTGCTCTTACTCGCTGAACCACCTGGCCGCCCCTTATGACTACAATTCTACTGATCTTTCTACTACACCATAAATCTAGGCTGGGAAAGTGATAGAGTTCCATAGCTATATTCAAAAAGTAAATTCAGAAAAACATCATAATGTTAAATAGCACACATGAAGTAATAATGAAGTAACATTTAATCAGAGATTTTGGCATCTAACAATTTGTTAATTTCATTTAAAAAAAAGTCTTTGTTCCATAGGAATAATTGCTATTCAAAGAGTCTCTGATATGTTTGGGGAAGCCAGGAAGTACATGATAGAGCTGCTTCTTTGGGAAATGGGCAATATAGTGAACTCTCTGCTGAAGTCTGCTTGGAGGGACACATTAAGCTTAAATCACCAACTGGAGCAAAGTAGTTGGATAGAAAATAAGTTCACAAAAATAATTGCTTTTTCTGTATATTAACAACAAAACCTGGCAGGAGGAGATAGATCAAGATATTCCATTCAAAATAACTACAGAATATAGAAAATACCTCACACATAACACATGCAAGGAATCACATAAATACATGATAAAACAACCTTTACAGAAATACAGATAAGCAAAAGTAGCTGAAGAGATTAACTGTTTGCAGGGGTGGGGAACTTGCAGCCTCCAGGCCACTTGTAGCCCCCTAGGCCTCAAGTGTGGCCCTCTGACTGAATCCAAACTTCACGGAACAAATCCCCTTAATAAAAGGATTTGATCTGTAAAACTTGGACTCGATCAAATGGCTACACTAAAGGACCTAAAAGGTCACATGTGGCCTGGAGGCTGCAGGTTCCCCACACCTAGGTCATGTCAACATGAAAAAAAAAATCCTGCCTTAATTAATTTACAGATTCAGAGTTATACTAGTCAGACTACCAAAAAGTTACTTTATAAAACTAGAAAAACAACAAAATTCACCTAGAGTACCTAAAAAAGGTCAAGAACTTGGGGGGGTGAATAATGAAAAAAGTGGGAAAAGAGGGCCTATCAGTACCAGCTCTCAAACAATACTACAGTATTTAATAAACAATAATACAGTAATTATCAAAACTATATATTATTTTTAAATGGAAAAGTTGATCATTAGGTTAGATTAGGTACCAATGACTGAGAAGCAATCATAGTATTACAGCATAGTGCTTAGAAACCCTAAGGTTTCCAACTACTAAGACAAAGATTTATTATTTGACACAAACTGTTGGGAAGAATGGAAAATAGTATGGCAGAAATTAGATTTATACCAACATCTCACATCATATACCACAATAAGCATGAAATGGAAACAAAATCTAGATATAAAAAGTCATATGATAAACAAATAGTAGAAGCAGAGAAGGAGTTATCACTAAAAACTATGGATAAATGAAGCATTCTGGATTACATAAAAGATATAGATGATGAGAGGAGATAAAACAGCCAACATTACAAAAAATTTAAGTTTCTTCACAAACAAAATCAGTGTAGTTAAAATGAGAAGTTTTAACTCCTAGAAGGAAAATAGTCAAGAGGGAAAAATTTTTGTAGCAAGTTTTGTGTTGTTTTTTCTTAAATAAAGGTCTCATTTCAAATATATGTAGAAAATAAATACCACTATGCAAACAAATAATCAAAGGACATTAACAGGACAACCATGAAAAAAAAAAAGTTCCAAATCATTAACAATGAGAGAAATTAAAATTAAAATTGCTCTGAGGTTCTTCTACCTCATGCCCATCATATTGACAAAGATAACAAAAAAATAAAAATGAGTTTTGGGGGAATCTATGGGAATATTGAGATACTAATACATTATCAGTAGAATTGTGAATTTGTCCATTCATTATAGAAGCATCTTGGAACTATCCCCTAGAAATCACAGTACATACTTACTGACCCAGTGATACCATTACTTGGCTCATATCCCAAAAAGATAAAAGAAAGAGGAAAAAAGGACCCATAAATGCAAAAAATATTTATGACAGTACTTTTTGTTGTAACAATAAACTGGAAACTAATGGGATACCAATCTATTGAGTAATGGCTAAACAAACTATGGTATATAAAAATAATAGTATATTGTTGTGCCATAAGAAATGATGAAAAGGATGGATTCAGAGAAATCTGGAAGAACTTGTATGAACTGATTCAGAGAAGAAGCAAAACGACAATGGGCTACAATATTACAAAGAAAAACAACATTAAGTTTTAAGAACTATGATCACTGAAATGGCCAATTACATCCTTCATCACAAATTATGCTTTCTGCAGCAGCTAGGTAGTGCAGTGAATAGAGCACCTGCCCTGAAGTCAAGAGGACCTGAGTTCAAATCCAGCCTCAGACACTTAACACAAAAACTAGCCACATGACCTTGGGCAAATCACTTAACCTCAAATGCCCTCCCCCTCCAAAAAAAGCAAAACAACAACAACAAATTATGCTTTGTACTTCTTGGGAAAGAGTTCATAAGACTAGTCGTAGCTTTTTAAAAAGAAAGAAAAATTATTGAATCAGTAAAAAGAAACAGAAGGGAGCAGTGGGAGAGGGGGTGTGCAAAATGACTTGGGGTTAGTAGAGGATTTCTAAGCACAAGAGGGATGCTACAAGTGAGGAAGTATACTTCCTAGATTTAGATATTCTAGGACAAAACCCAGGTTACCCTAACCCAGTTACAGCTCTGCTCAGCACCTACAAATGAATATTACATAGTCTGACTTTGTCTATTTACCCATACTGCTCTACATTCTGGGGGAACTGACATCAATAGATCAATGTTATTGGTTGTCTTGGAAAGGAAGGAGGATCACAGTCTATATGTTTGTGTAGGCTGTGGAAGCTGGGTTCTTCTCCATTGAGGGTCTTGGTTGGGAACTTCTGGGGTACAGGAGTAGCATCCGCTCAGTACTGGTACAAATCATCATTACTGAATTTAAAATAGCACTCCAAGGCAATGGTCAGCCCAGGTTAAGGAGTGTCAATAGAGATCTTTTGGGTTATGTCATTCACAGCCAAAGTCTGAAGGCTCACAATTGCCATTGCTGTAACTAAAATGCTCTTTAATGTTTTGTTCTTTTAAAAATGGATGCCACAAATCCAGAATAAATCCATATAGGTAATTGGAAAAGTGACAGAGGGCACTGTGTGTAGCGGCAAGCACCCCAAGCACGTCCTCAGGGTTTGCTGCCCATACAGGTTCTTGGATCTGCTTTGATAAAGGAAAGCAACTAAAAATGGGTTAACAAGCTTACTTTAATCAGTCAGACATATATCGTTTACCTTGTTCAGGGGAAAAAGGTCAGCAAAGCGAACTTCAAAGTATACAGGCAGAATTATCAAGACAGAAACAGATCAAGTAGACAGATTTCCAAACAGTCCAACCATTACATCCATACCCAGTCAATATCTGGGTTTTTCAAAGCCAGGGGGGCTCTGGACAACGGCTTTTCAGAATACAGATCAAATCACAGAACACTTCTCAAAGTGAGCCCCCAAAACAAAGCTACACATCAGGGCTTATATAGCCTTCTCCTGGCTCAGAGAATGTAACAACCTTTTGGACCCACTGGCCAATCAAAAAGTATCTACTGAAAAACAAGCCTCTTACCCCAGGCTTCAGGTGCACTTTAGCCTAGGGGCAGGGAAGATCTTCCAAATTTGCATTCCCATTACACTATGTAAGGAATTACTCTTAAAAAAATTGGAACTCGGGGTGGCCAGGTGGCTCAGCGAGTAAGAGCACCAGCTCCAGTGTTGGGATGACCTGGGGATCAAATCTGGGCTCAGATACTTAGCACCACACCCAGAAATAACTGGCCATGTAACCTTGAGCAAGTTACTTAACCCCGATTGCTTTAAAAAAAAATAGAACTCTGCTCAAATGGGAAGAATTGAGAAGCCCACAAAGTTCATATATAAACATGAAAAACAGGTAAACCAAAATGCATTTTAGGAGCATCTTGAAAGGGATTAAATGGCCAATGATAAAGGCTTCTAATAAATTAGAGACAGGAAGTTAGCTGAAGAATCAGAGACCACTTGATTCAATTCAACTGTTGATTAACAAAAAGGCATGGTCTTAGAGTGAAAAGTTGACAGTAAAAACACTCAAATTCTCTTTGCATCAGTTTTATTGAGAGGTTTAGGAGACTCTCACTCCCAAACTATCTTTTGAATTGGAAAAATCAAACACTGGTAAGCAGACAGGATGTTCTAAACATAATTGACAAAGCGGAAATAAATAAATCACTGAGACTCAATGGCAGTCACCCAAGGGTTCAAAAGGAACTCAAGGCTGAAACTGTAGAAATGTTGGCCAATATTTGTGACCTGTCTTCATAAACTGTGATGAAAACTGGTAGACTGCCAACACAACTCCCATTCATCACAAGGTCATTCAGGGAAAAATAATCCAAACTATGTTTATCAAATAATGGGTGTTGAAAGCTATCCATGATGAACTGGACAAGAATCCTGGAAGCACCTGACTATTTTTTAAACATAACAACTCAATTTACTACACTGTGACCAAAAAAGCCAACTACCTACAGGTTATATATGTCAAAGTATTTGCCCTAAGTCTTGTCCTTTTGGGGACCAGTTTTTTGCACTTTACAATTTGAATCAAAAATGACTTATTAAGGACCTGCAGTGCACACAGTGGTAAGATAAAAAATGAAATAAGAGTTCACTCAAGAAATTGACAATGATAATAGATAATATAAGGCAAGACAAGAGAATAATGTAAAGTGTCCCATCGTACTGAGGAAGAGGAGGCAAAGAAGAAGCAGAGGCAGAGGGACAAAACAGGGAGAGGGGACAAAGGGTGGTTAGGGAAAATTCATAGAAAAAGTAGGAATGAAGTTGGACCTGAAGCATGATTAACATCTGGATGGGCAAAAGTGAAGAGGAAGGACACTTCTAGCCAAGAGGAATGACAAGTATATACACAAAGTACTTTTGAGAAGGTAGAGCACTACAGCTGGGGAAACTGGGATAGGCATCATGGAAGAGATAACCTTTGAATTGGGGCTTAAAAGACGCTAATTATTCCTAGAGGCTGAAGAGAGAAAGGAGTACATTTACAGGTATGGGGGAAAACTTGTGCAAAAGAAAAGAATACAGCAAAATGAATTCCACAGTCAAAGAACAGCAAGTAGGCTGGTTTGAAGGTAGAATGCATAAAGAGGATGTAGAAGAGCAATGTGCAATAAGCCTGAAAAAGCAAGCTGGAAAGGTCAACCTGTGAAGAGGCTTACATGCCTCGCAGAAGACTTTATATTTTATCCCACAGGCAAAAGGGAGCCACTAGAAGTTCTTGAGCAGGGTCAGGACAGATTTCCTAAGTTTCCTGCCTGTGGCAGCTGGATGACTGAACTCAAATTCGGCCTCAGACATTTACTAGCTATGTGACCCTGTGCAAATCACTTAACCTTTGTCTGCTTCAGTTTCCTCTTTTGTAAAATGGGAATAATAATAGTACCTAACTCCCCGGGTTTTTGTGAGGATTGAATAAGATAATAATTGTAAAGAATGTAGCACAGTGCCTGATACATAATAGGTCCTCCCTCAATATTAGCTACTACAATTAATATTTTGTTCTTGTGGAGTTGTTTCAGTCATGTCTAACTCTTTTTTTTTCTTTTTTTGGGAGGGGGAAGATAGGGCAATTGGGTTTAAGTGACTTGCCCCATGTCCCATGGCTAGTTGGTTTTTGTTTAAGTGTCTGAGGCCAGATTTGAAATCAGGTCCTCCTGACTCCAGGGCTGGTGCTCTATTCACTGTGCCACCTAGCCACCCCCATGTCTTACTCTTCATGATCACATCAGGGGTTTTCTTAGTAAGGATTTTAGAGTGGTTGGCCATTTCCTTCCCCAGCTCATTTTACAGATGAGGAAATGCAGGCAAACAGGAGTAAGTGCCTTGCCCAGGGTCATACAATTAGTAGGTGTCTGGGGCTGCATTTGAACTCAGGTCTTCCTGACTCCAGGCCCAGTGCTCTATTCACTGCACCACCTTGCTGCCCCATTATTAATATTACTGTTAAGTAAAAACACTCCCTTTTATTTGGCATGAAACCAGTGTGAGTAAAGACATGGGGTTTCCAGTTTTACATAAGCACAGAATAGGTGAAGGGCCGTAAGACAAGACTGCACAAATAAGGTGGGCCCAGATGGTTGTAGGCCTGGAATGCCAGGAAAAAAATATCTTAAGAACTTTACTGAGCAGGTAACAAGGAAGCCTCTGAAATGTTTTGAGCAAAAGAAGAAGGTGATCAAATATACATGCCTAAAGAAGGAAGGAAGGTATGCCTGGTAAGCATGTGAATGAGGATTTAAAGAGTAGAGTGTTAAGACTTAATAGGAAAGGCCTACTAAGAAGTAACTGCATTTTCATGGTTCCTCCTATCAGTTCTAATTCTTTTTTACAACATGACTAATGTGAAAATAGGTTTAATATGAATATATATGTACAGCCTATATCAAATTATACGCCATCTTGAGGTAGGGGAGGGGAGAAATGGGGAGAAAATTTGGAACTCAAAATCTTATGGAAGTGAATGTTGAAAACTAAAAATAAATCATTTTTTTTAAAGAAGTAACTATAATTGTCCAAGAGGCAAAATATGAGAAACTAAACTAGGATGTGGATGATAGGAATAGAGAGAAGGGAACAGATAGAGGGAATGACTACATCAATATTTGTAATAGAAGCAGCATGGCGTAGTGGATAAAGAGCCAGCAAAGATGTCAGAAGACCTGGGTATAAGGTCTTACTCTTAAACTGGTGGACTATGTCATGCTAGGCTAAACTAGGTTCTTAATTCAGATCACATAACTTCTTAATGCCCAAAATGAATTCGTAGAAGAGTTTCCTCCCTGAGGGGGATAAATGTACATAGCAATGAAATCACAAAATAAAAGCCCCAAAAATAAACAAACAAAAAAGTAGGCTTTTGACTACTCTATTGAGGAGCCATAGAACATAGCAGCATCACCAAGGGATAGTTTTATCAATAAATTTTCCTGGTTTTCATGAAGTCTCCACTTAATGCCCCTATCAGTTACTGTCTTTGAGGAGAAATTTCTCTTTGGAGCCCTTACTAATAGAGACTTGTCCATGTAGTCTCCATATTAATAACCTGGTGTAATCCCCATCATCTTTTGAAGAATAACTTATGAGGTAAACTATCTCATACAGAAGAGTCAAAGGAAAATGGTTACAACGGAGGGAAAAAATAGGAAGGCAAAAAGGAATGGGTCAACCTTATTCCCATTGAATTTGGCTTGAGGAGGGAATGAAATACATGCTAAATAGGGTATCTCATCACCCTCCAGGAGAGTAAGGGGGAAAGGGATGAGAGGGGAGGATGATGGAAGGGAGGGCAGGCTAGGAGGGAGGGAAGTTGGGACCACCCACTTTTGAAAAGGGACAGGATCAAAGTAGAGAATAGAACAAGTGGGAGGTGGGATAGGAGGGAGGGAAATATAGTCAGTCTTTTACAATATATCTACTATGGAAATGTTTTGCATTAGCCACACATGTACAACCTATACTGAACTGCAGTAAGGGTGGGTGACAAGGGAGGAAGGGAATAAATCTGGAATTCAAAGTTTTAAAATCAAATATTCAAATATATATATGTATATGTATATATGTGTATATATACATACTATTATTAATGCTATTTTACATGTAATTGGGAAATAAGATATACAGGCACTGAGGCATAGAGATCCACTGGAAAAGTCGAAAGGGGTATGGGAGAGAGCAGATTGGAGGAGGGGATATCCTGTGGGACTGCTATTTTGGGGTGGTGGGTAGGGGAAAAACAGGGAGAAAATTTGTAACTCAAAATCTGGAGGAAACGAATTATGTAAATCAGAAGTTAATAAAGCATTTAAACTTACTTATCTGCAGCCTTAGTTCTCTGAAGTCACTTCAGCCCCTCTCTAACCCCACAATTACCCTCTCAGCCCCTTTCCCTTCCTCCTCTCTCTCCCAGAACTAAGAGCAGCAGCTGCCTTCTATAAGAGGATTTTTCTTAGAAACTACAGGAAGGAAGAGAAGTCTGGCAACCACTGCAAATGATTTCAAATATAGAGCAGAAAGACTTAGCAGAAAAGACCAACTAAAAAGTAACTGCCATAATCCAAAAGGGGAGAAATGAGAATCTGTATTAGGGCATTGATGATATGAATAGAGACAAGGAAACAAAAGAGGAAATTATTGTATCTATTTTTGTAATGCAAGAGAGGAAGCATGGTATAGTAAGTAAAAAGCCAGCCAATGTGCCAAAAGATCTGGGTTTAAGGCATGACTATCTATAGTCAGTCCCCACTGAAGGGCTACAAGGTCATGACTAAGAGCTGACAGTCTCAGTACTTCTGACCTCGATCAAATGGACCACCTTCAGTTTCTAAGCCAAGCAGTACCAAGGGAGCTGCAATCTCTTCATAAGTCCATACCTCCAACCTCCATCTCCAGTTTCTGGTGCTGCCAGACAAGATACATAAAGAAATGAAAATAGATCTAACAAATTCAACAAAGAGAAAGAGAATAAATACCACAGACTATGATGGAAACTATCCTGCTTGTCACAAGTCAATTGAGTCTTCATAATCCCATTGACTAGAATAATACATCTCTTGGGAGGCACTTTTCTCATTGAAAGTACTTACTATTAATAACAAAGTGACCAAAGGGTACAGAAGTGTGGGAGAAACAAGAGAGGCCGGGATCACTAGGTGGCACAGTGAATAGAGCACTGACCCTGGAGTCCAGAGGACCTAAGTTCAAATCCGACCTCAGACACTTAACAGAAAAACTAGCAGTGAGACCTTAGGCAAGTCATTTAACACCAAGTGCCCTGCCTCCCCCCCCCCCTCCAAAAAGCAAAGGGCAGGAAGGGGAAGGGGAAAGGGAAGGGGAAGGGCAAGGGAGAAAGGAGATAGGAGGAGGGAGGGAGGAAGAACCGGAGGGAGGGAGGGAGAAAGGAAGGAAGGAAGGAATGAAGGAAGGAAGGGAGGAAGGGAGGAAGGAAGGAAGGGAGGGAGGGAGAGAGGGAGAGAGGGAGGGAGGGAGGGAAGGAGGCCAGGGGATTACATACCTAGATTTTCATTTCAGAATGCTTCAAAATTCATACATGTCATTTGGGAACTTGGGCTTTAACCACTAACTAGAAGTAAAGGAATGGAAGCAACTTATCTTTGATTGAAAGTTCTCAGGACTTACCATCTTGAGTGTTCTTGCAAAGGATTTGGGTCTTGAGCTCCTCCAGGCTAATTTCTAGGTAATTGCAGACTTCCACTCGACTATAAGGTTCTAAATGAAAGACTTCTTCCACTAGCAGCAGCATTTCCTCCAGACTTAATCCTAGTTTGATCTGCACCTCCTCCAAGCACAGGGCTTTGTTCCATTCCAAGCCTTTGTACTTAGCCAGGAACTGCAAATGCAAATAAAGGCAATGATCAATTTCTATTCAGAAATCAACAAGCCATGCTTTAATTAACCAAATTCAACATGAAGATGAATTTCTCTCTGTTCAACCTACCCAAGTTCCCCACTATTGCTCAGAAATATAGAGTGGGTTCAGGTGTTTGGAATTTCCCATTCTTATACGACAGATGTTCAAGGACCAGAAAAATTAAGTCTTTGTCCTCCAAAAAGAATACTAATCTCTTACTGATGTTATGTCTGTCCCTCCTTTCCCACAAGGTTTCTTCCATGGACAGTTCTGCACTTTTAATCCCTAGTCAGATGATTTCTCCTTACAACACTCTGCCTCTATAGCATTCACGGAAAACTACTTCAATCTTGTATGATGTGAGTCTGAGGTAGTCATGTTATCAATGACCTGGTTAGGACTTCTCCTGTTTACTAGATATCACTTGGAAGGTAGCTAATTAACTTGACTATCTAAACATCTGAATGGTATTTTAAATAAAAACCTCATTGGGGAATTCATGAAAAAAGCATTTTCATTCAACTTGTGGTATGGTAAAGCTATATTTTTCCTTTTCCTTTGAAAGAGTACCCTAAATTAAACATGTACCAAATCCTTAGGACCAGCAGGAACTTGTTGGAAGAATTTTTTTAGAGACCTCCAAACCAGGGTATGGCTCTCTCTATCCTTTCTATGTAATCCACTGTGGTTTATCCCACTGGCCACTGCATGAAACCTCTAAGAGGAGGTGGCACTCAAAACAGGAGAGAATGCTCGAGTCTAGACAGTGCCTTTCCCTTAGTCTTTGGAACAGACACTAGAGTCAGTCAAGCTTCATTTCCCGGGTCCAAGGTATGGCAAGGGCAGAGAACAAACAGTGAGAAGAAATAAGGAAGGAGGAAGGAGAAAACTCCATAAGGAAATGTGCAATTGATTTACTCTACTGCAACACCAATTATTAGATTTTCCTTATTCTGTGAAGGAAGCAGGATGTACCCAAAAAGCTTTGTTTTTTGGTTAAGACCATTCATTTCAGGGAAACATTAATAACAAACACTTTTATTCAATGATACTCTAGAAAATCTCAGATTGTACATTTGAAAAGAGCCAATGTTTTTAAAGATGACCTGGGAAACCAAACAATAGTGTCCTTTCTTTAGCACATTTTACAATTCATTTTATTTCCATTTTTAAAGCACAGAAATAAATCCAAGCCTTATTCTAAATGACTTTGTTTTTTCCCTGCTACTCCTCTAAATCTGGCTTAAGAATATAATGTTTATAATGATAATAGTTGACATTCATATAGCATGGTTATTTGAATATTGCCTCCCTGTAGACTATGAACTCCTTCAGAGAAGAGACCATCCCCAGTAATTAGTACAGTGCGTGGGACGTAGTAGGGTTTAATCAATGTTAACTGACTGACATCATGAGGTTTACAATGCATTTTGCATACACTATTTCATTTGATTCTCATAAGAATTTAACTAAACATCTTCACCCCCATTTTACAGATAGTGGAAAGGAATTCAGAAGAGCTAATTGACTTGCCCAAAGATACTGCTCAACAGGGGTGGCTAGATGGTGCAATGAGTAAAATGCCAGCCCCAGAGTCAGGAGGATCCGAGCTTGGTTCCAGCCTCAGACACAACCCCCACACAAAAATACTAGCCATATAACCTTGGGCAAGTTACTTAACCCCAACTGCCCTCCAAAAGGCAAAAAAAAAAAAAAGATACTGCTCAACCAATCAATCAACAAGCATTTATTAAGTATTTAATTGTGCTGAGCATTATGCTAGGTGCTGGAGATCTTCACTTTAGCATATAAATTAAACAGCTAAGCCTTGAGTATAATTGTTTCCACATCACAGATGGAAGAATTGAGATTCAAAGAAGGCAAATAACTTGTCTTGAGCACAAGGCTATTGAGTGGCAAAGCTGGGCTTTGAGCTCACATCTTTCATGCTCATGTCCAGTGCTTTTTCTTTATCATACAGGCTCTTATGATAGGTGCTGCTTAGGTACTAAATTGACAGACCCAAAGACTAATGGTCTGTCCCAACATAATCCCTGAACCCAACAAAGAGAAGCCATCACTTCCCAATGATTCCAAGTCAATCTACCCACATAAGTTCACATCACAATTTAAACCTTAGAAAGAGTTTTGTCAAGTATTTAAATTTAGAATAACCATGAAGAACCTAGAAAAAGCATTAGAGAATCTTGGCATGAACCTTGACAAGAAATTTAAGCCTTGCTTGTTCAGACATGTCAAAAATGATATCTTAGTCCTGACTCTCTTCATTATTCAACACCTAAATTCCAAATCCTACTCCCAGAAGTCATATTTCCCCAGATACCCTCTCGAGTGTAACAGAGCCCATAGCATCTGGGTATGTAAGATGCAAGGAAAATGGCTTCAGGGCTCAGTTTTCAAAAGCTAGCCTCTCTTTTCCTATGTGTGATTGATCTGCACACAGAGGCACTGACTTACAGAATTTCACATTCAATCCAACTACATCCGCAATTTGCTAATGGTTAGCCCAATTGTCCACTTAGCTTTCATCTGGAAGGTCCACACAGCCAATTTGGTGTGCATTTCAATTACCAGTGAAATCTACCACATGCCCTCAACATCGACTATAATTTCCTATGAGCAGCTGAGCAGCACACAATTCAAGGAGTAGTACAGGGAAAGCCACTTGAGACCCTTTGAAATTTGGCTCTGGAGACAGTAAGATGATTTACAGATGAGGGAAGCAAGTGAGATTGCCATTTCTCAGGGACAAAGCATCAGTGAGAGAGTTTGCCACTTATGGGTTCAGTGCTACATCTGATTTCTTCTAAGTCCCTCTCCACTCAGTATTTAGATAAGGAAAGAAAGAAAACACTCTTTCCCTAATAGTATGGATAAGCTGCCAACATTTAGCACCAACATTATGTGGCATAATGATTCAATTCCAAGCTCAGATACCTATTAGTTGTGTGACCCTGGGCAAGTCATTTTCCTTCTGTGAGATTCAGGACTTCTTTATAAAATTAAGAAGACTAGTCTTGATGGCCTCTAAAGTTCCTTCCAGCTCTAAATCTGACTCTAAGATTTAAAGTTAGAAAGGTCATTATGTCCTATCTTCTTATTTTCAAGATGAAAAAATTGAGGCCAAAAGAGGGTAAGTGATTTACCCATGGTCAGTCACCCAATTACTGTCTGAGATATGTCTTCCTAGTTCCAAGTCAAAGTGCCCTATATATGATTCTTTACTCTATACACTACCATTTTTTGTTGTTATTCAATCATTCAGTCATGTCTGAATTTTATGACTCCATGCCAGCCCCTTCTATCTTTCACTATGTCTCAAAGTCAGTTCAAGTTCACATCTGTTGTTTCCATGACACTAACCATCTCATTCTCTGCCATCTCCTTTTCCTTTTGCCTTCTATCTTTCCCAGTATCAGTGTCTTTTTCAATATGTCCTGTTTTCTCATTATTTGGTCAAAATATTTAAGCTTCAGCTTTAGTGTTTGACCTTCCAATGAACAGTCTAAATTAATTTCTTTAAGTATGGACTGATTTGATGTCCTTGCTTTCCAAGGGACTCCCAAAAGTCTTCTCCAGCATGACAATTTTAAAGCATTGATTCTGTGGCATTCAGTTTTCCTCATCAGTTCAACTCTGACAGCCGCACATCACTACTGGAAAAACCATAGTTTTCACTCTATGGTTTTTTGTCAGCAGCATAATGTCTCTGCTTTTTAGTACTTGCCAAAGCTTTCCTTCCAAGGAGCAAATGTCTTTTAATTTCATGGCTGCAGTCACTGTCTGCAGTGATCTTTGACCTCAGAAATATAAAATCTGAAACTGCTTCTATTTCTTCTCCCTCTATTTGCCAGGAAGTGATGGGACCAGTTGCCAAGATCTTGATATTTTTTTTTACATTAAGCTTCAAGCCAGTTTTTCTATTCTCCTCTTTCATCCTCATCAGGAAGCTTAATTCCTCATCACTTTCTGCCTTCAGAGTGGTATCATCTGCATATCTGAGTTTGTTGATATTTTTCTCAATCTTAATTCCATCTTTTGATTCATCCAGGCATTTTGCATGATCTACTCTGTATGAAAGTTAAATAAATAAACCTTTTAATAAGCCTTTATTTAAATACACACACAGTCTTGTACTCCTTTCCTTTTCCAATCTTAATCCAATAAATTTTTCCATGTTAAGTTCTAACTGTTGCTTCTTGGCCCACATGCAGGTTCCTCGGGAGACAGGGCTTCAATGAAGCAGAAGTAGATGTTTGGGTTTGTTGGTTTTTTTCCTAGAATGCCCTTGCTTTCTCTATAATCCAATGAATGTTGACAATTTGGTCTCTAGTTCCTCTGCCTCTTCGAAAACCAGCCTGCTCTTCTGGTAATTCTTGGTTCACACACTGCTGAAGCCTAGCTTGCAGAATCTTAAGCGTAACTTTGCTGGTATATGAAATGAGCACAATTGTCTGGTAATTTGAACATTCCTTGGCATTGCCCTTCTTTAAGACTGGGATGTAAACTGATCTTTTTCCAATTTACTGGCCACTGTTGAGTTTTCTAAATTTGCTAGTATATCGAATGCTGCACTTTAACAGCATCATCTTTTAGAATTTTAAACAGCTCATTGGAATTGCATCACTTCCACTCATCTCACTATTAGCAATGCTTCCTAAGGTCCACTTAACTTTATTCTCCAGGATGTCTGGCTCTAGATTGGTAACCACAATATCGTAGTTATTCGTGATGTTAAGATCTTCCTTCTATAATTCTTTTGCATATTCTTGCCACTTCTTCATTTCTTCTGCTTCTGTTAAGTCCCTACCATTTTTGTCTTTTATCATGCCCATTTTTGCATGAAACATTCCCTTAATATTTCTAATTTTCTTGAAGATATCTTTTTCTTTCCCATTCTAGTTCTTTCCTCTATGTCTTTGCATATGCTCATTTAAGAAAACTTTCTTCTCTCTCCTTGCTATTTTCTGGAATTGTGCATTCCATTGGGTATATCTTTCCCTTTTGCTTTCCTTCTTTCCTAAACTATTTGTAAAGCCTCATCAGACAGTCATTTTTCTTCCTTGCTCTTATTTTTCTTTAGGTTATTTTTTTGTGCTGCCTCCTATACAAACCTATGAATCCACCCTACTTCTGTGAGGGTCATAAGATTGATTTTTACCAGAGATAAAAATGGGAGACAGAAGTTTGAGATATAGTATGGTGTTACAGAAAGAACAGTAGACTTGGAATCAGAGGCCTGGGTTCTAATGACCCCAACTGATTTGTACTAGCTCCATATGAGACCTTAGGCAAGTCACTTAAGTTATCTGAGCTTGTTTCCTCAACTTTAGAGTTGGGTAGTAGAAAAGGAAGACTTCTAAAATTCTGTCTAGCTCTCAATCAATGAAACAATTGTCTAGGGAATGAAAACCTGAAAACTTCTCGGAATGTGTCTTATAAATTGGTGTCAGTTTTGACTGTCGACTTCACCCTTCGCCCCCCCTTCATTTCTGCTGTCAATCAGCAGCATGCCCTTTGGGAAGTCGTTTGACCCCCACCTAGCTTCAGTCCTTTGTCTACTTTACCACCTCTGTTAGCCCCTCCTCCCGGCCAGTGGGAGTCAGGGACATCCCGAGCTCACCCCCCCAACCAATGGAAGTGAGGGACAATGGGGGAAATATGACCCTGCTATATTAGAGTTTAAAAACTCTGTTCACCCCACATTATGCCCTTTTCTCCTTG
This sequence comes from Petaurus breviceps papuanus, assembly GCF_028583685.1. Classification (NCBI taxonomy): domain Eukaryota; kingdom Metazoa; phylum Chordata; class Mammalia; order Diprotodontia; family Petauridae; genus Petaurus; species Petaurus breviceps. Next base: position 17,876,196 of record NW_027186296.1, on the reverse strand, counting down.
ATCAGTCATGGGGAGGACTGCCCTCTTCTCCCAGGGGAAGAGAATAAAATTTCCTGTTTTTATCCTAAGAAATCTCCGTGTTCTTGATTAAATTTTGAATGGGGTTTTTCATCCCACACACAATGAATCAAGTCCCTTGTTTAAACCCATGAAGGGAGTCACTGAGGAGGCTGGTATCAGGACTCCCAAGTCTGTCTTCAGGCTCAATCTCTCCCACACTGGTTTTTAAATGCTAATAAAAAGAAAATGGTCAAATCTTCTTCTTATTTAGTTAAGAAAGAGCACTCCAACTGTCTTCCATTCCCTCTCTCCTCTCTAAAAATCCTTCAGCAAGTACTTACAGGCAGATAGGTGGCAAGGTGTACAGAGGATTGGATCTAGAGTCAGGAAGACCCAAGTTCAAATCTGCCCTCAGTTACTAGCTCTGTGACTCTGGCAAGGCACTTAGCCTCTATTTGCCTCATTTTTCTCAACTTTCTACTTCACAGAGTTATTATGAGGATCAAATGAGATAACATTTGCAAAGGGCTCATCATAGTGCCTAGCACATACTAGGCACTACACAAATGTATATTCTCTCCCTCTCCTACCTAGTAAGCAAAGACCTTTGCCATACAGTCATACAAAAGAAGTTTAAATCCGGTCTCAGACACTTAACATTTACTAGCCGTGTGACCTTGGGCAAGTCACTTCATCCCAATTGCCCTGTCCTCTCCCCTCCAAAAAGAAAAAAAAAAGACCTTTAAGACATGATCCCAATTACACAGCAGCTTACTAGTCAGTCACTAAATCAAAAATGGGGATTCTAAAACTGAGTATAAAATTAAGATGAAGAACTAATGCACCCTCCAAGGTTCCAATAATGCTTTGACTTTGGTGCTCTCTTTCTTCTGTAAAAACTCTTTTATGTGCTTTCTACCCTACTCCCTTACCACCACATATGGTCTGATGTCACCAGGAGTTCCAATAATTGAGATGACTTGCATTTCACCCAAGACTTTGAACTCCCATCTGATTACCCTTGATTCCCTAAGCAATCTTAACTCTTACTCATTAGGCTATAGTGATACTTCAGTGGTTCACTGGAATGTTGCTAGGAAATGAAAATTTAAAAAGAAGAAGAAATAGCCTATTTAAAAAACTCAGTATCAGTAAAGGTTAACTACAAACCTTCAAAGAACACTATAGATGCCTCTCGAGCATAAATTGTGCCTGTGAAGGGCTTCTACACAGAAATTCCACTCCCTCTTCTGTGTAAACCCCACCTCAGAAGCCAGCCAACAATACATCATGAAGGCTGTCTACAAATCATATTAGAAACAAAAATCTCAATGGAGTTCTGCTGGCTCAGCCCTAGTGACTGAGAATCCTACCCCTTTCCATTCTACAGGAAATTCTACATTCTAGGGATACTAGGGAGAGCCAAGTGTGACAAGGCAGTGCAATAGTTTTGAGAGGGTAGGAATTAGGGAGAAGTGCCAGGTTGAGCTCAGATAATATTTGGGAGTGGAAAGAAGATTATTACAGTGGAAGGCTAGTGAAGAATACAAGAGAATAAGTGAGATTTCGTTCCAACATTTTGTCCTCCAAGTGCAAAATCCTACTTGTGCTTCTGGTGGCATTATGCAAAAATATGTGGCGTCGGAGCAATTGGGATCATAGGAAGTGATGGGAGCAACAAGCCTACATGAAATCTGCACCACAGTTTGCCAAGAGTTTACAAAGTCTATTACCTTTGCAGCCAGTCGACACTCCATCACACGAGTATTGAAATGAGAAGTTGCTGCCTTATTCATTGCAACACAACTGTTAGCAATCACAAAACTTGCTTCACTTGGAAGTTGGACATCAGTTGACCTCAGAGGATTGAACTCTATTAACTTGGCCTTTTAAAATAAAAATGATAGATTAAAACCTAGAAATAGTTCAGGCACACAATCAGTCCAAAAAAGATTCTTTCAAAGTCTTCTCCCAAGCCTGGCTGACTACCCAGGCTGGACAAACCAAATAACCCAGTTACATGTAGTTCCGAACCACTGTCTTCAAATCTGCCACTTAAGTCTTCTTCTTACTGCATAGCTCAAGCAGTATCTTTGTGCTGAAAACAATTCTTTCCTCTTCTATGCCTGGGGCTTTAGAAATCTGAATTGAAGCAACATATTTCAACAATATATATTAAATAAGAAGAAATCCAGGTGTTCTTGAAAGACAGCCAAATCTGTAGGAAGTTGATGCAGTACTAAAAACTATAAAGGTTTAGAAGAAACGTCTGCATCTATTTTGGAAGTGGGCAGTTTCTGGACAGCAACCAAAAAGTTCTACTCTGTTTGAGGGGGCTGATAGCCAAGGGGAAGTGGCAACCAGCATAGGAATCTACTTCTGGCTGACTATCAACATTTTCTTCCCCACAGCCTAGGTCCTAAAATGTTTATATAGAGAAATATTACTAAAGAGTAAATTATAGAAAGAGAGGTTATGAATACATGTGGTAAAGGAACTAACATTTTGGTTTAAAAACCAACAAGGGACTTTGGAAAGAATATGACATGGAGAGGTTTAGGGAGCTATTTCAGACAACACAGAGAATTGAGAAATCTCTTACAGAAACCAGACAATGAAGGAAAATGGGTAAAAAAAAAGAGAAAAGACCAACTGAGAAAGTGAACTAAAATAAGATCATCAAAGTGTAAGAGACAGAAAAAAAATAGTGAAATAGATCAAGAATTTAAGAGGTAAATTGGTGGCATTTGGAAGATGGGGGCTGAGGATGAGCTTGATTGGGTGTTGGAATAGTGCTGGAAAATGTTTAGGGAAATCAGAAAGAGTAGGTCTGACTGGACTTGTCTGTGATTAAACATCTTGGATATGTCAATATCTTATTCTCTATGTGGTTTCTCATGGTTGGTACTTCCAAACAGGTTACTGTCACCTACCTTTCCTTCCTCTCCAAGAAAAGATATAGACTGATCCATGCCTCCTCCTTCAGTACCAATATAACGCTCACTCTTGGTACAGGTTTCTGCCAGTTCTATCTGGGGGTAAAAATGAGTTTATATTTAAATAAAGAAGAAATACACTCCTTCCCTTATGTATCAGCATTTCTCAAACTGTTCTATGGAACCCTGGGACTCGACAAAATAACTGAAAAAGCTCTGAAAAGAAAAAGTTGCAACATCAATAAAGTGCATACCTCAAACGCATCTATTTTGTTCTGTGTCAATTATGCAACACTGTGTGTATATACCCAGAAAACCATTTTTTTTAATGGTCTAAACTAATCACATGACTAAGAAGTTGACTTCTTAAGGGTCTAGAATCAATTACTAAATGTGCTCAATGATGTATTGTATACAATGATTACAATATAGTACTTTTCTAGCAGTGTATGTAAAAATAATTAATGTCCATTTATATCCTTAGCTTTTTGAAAGTTCTAACTGATTTTTGTACCAATGTCCAATATAACTTTTGGATGAAATGTAGGCGATGAAAAGAAAAAAAAATTAAAATGTTAATAATCAAGAATCTGGCAATGAAACAAGGTATCTATAAACTTCATTTGCATACTAAACATTAAAATAAATAATACATTTTAATAAACAATTTTATTAAATTTAATAAAATCAATAATATATATTTAATGAAAGTATACTGAATTGAGCTGAACTGAAAAAACAGAAGAATGAATAATATGATCTGCAATTTGGCTTCACTTAATAATGGTTTTGTTTTACGTCATATGTGACATTACCTTTTACTTTAAAGATTCATGATTTTAATCCATATGGATATTTTTACTAAAAGAGATCATGACACTTCTATGACTTATTAGATCAAGAGTTTTTAATTTGAGATCCATGAATTTTTTTAAATTTTACAACTGTATTTCAATATAATTAGTTTTTTAAAATAATCCTATGCATCTTATTTTATGCACTGAAAAACATTATACTGAAGAATACATAGTACCTACCAGATCATTAAAGGGTTCTATGCCTCAAAACAGGTAAGAACCCCTGCCCTAGATTGTCTTTGAGAATGGCTGTACCTATAACATTCCTCCTCATTGAAGCCAATTCATTCCTCATTGAAGCCAATGATGAAGTCTCTCCAACCTTAGCTAGGCTGGTCCTACATCAACAGACACATAGTACACCTCCTAGGTCCACAAATGGAACCAGTTAAGCTTGGTGGGATTTGCTAAAGCATGCACACTATGCTCTCAGAGCCTTCAAAGGTCAACTCTGCACCAGGCTGATGCACCAAGGAAGGCTTTCAGTGACAGTTGTTCCAATTTAAAAAAAAAAAAAAGGTCTTTGGTTCCAACAAAATTACAAAGATATAAGCATAATAGAGGAAATAGCCAAAAAAAAAACCCTCAATTTTTTTTACAACAATGGGATGAACTAAAAAAAATCCACTCATTTAAGCAAAGAACATAAAGGTTGTTGTGAAGCACTTTATAAGATAAGCAACACATGCAATACATACTATGTCCAATTGTAAATTTACAAATAAATAAATTTTTACTGAAAGTCCAACAAACACCCACTTCAGATCCCATCTCCAATGGACAAGACTAAGTTACCCTCTTTGTATGTCTTATTTCACCATAACTTGGTAGTATTTGTAAATTGCATACCTAACCTCATGTGATCTAGCCTTCTATAACCCCTAAAAATAAATTAACAAAAGAGATTTTAGCCAGTACCAGACATCCTTATTTTTGTTATAAGAGCTGGGTAACCTTCCACTCGAGATACTGTAGCAGCAAGCACCCCAAGAGTCCTCAGGGTTTGCTGCCAATACAGGTTCTTGGATCTGCTTGTTAAAGGAAAGCAACTCAAAACGGGTTAACAAGCTTACTTTAATCAGTCAAACATATATCGTTTACCTAGTTCAGGGGAAAAAGGTCAGCACCCCAAACTTCAGAGTATACAGACAGAATTATCAAGACAGAGAAACAGATCGACAGGTTTCGAAACTGTCCAACCATTACATCCATAACAAATCAACATCTGGGTTTTTCAAAGCCAGGGGGCTCTGGACAACGGCTTCCCAGAATCCATATCAAATCACAGAACACTTCTCAAAGTGAGCCCCAAAACAAAGCTGCAATAGCCTTCTCCTCGCTCAGAGAATGCAACAACCTTATTGACTCACTGGCCAATCAAGAAGTATCTATTGAAAAAACAAGCCTCCCACCCCAGGCTCCAGGTGCACTTTAGCCTAGGGGCAGGGAAGATCTTACAAATTTACATTCCCATTACACATACATATTAGGCTTCAGATTTTCTGTCTAATATGAGGTATACACTATAATCATTATCATTCATTTTAAAGCAAACAACATACTATGCATGATATCAGTACAATTTTTCTTCATCATCAGCCTCCTAAATATACAACTGAAAACTTTTAAGAACTGATGCAGAATGAATCCTTTATACAAGACCATGACCTGACAGGAGGGACTGAGTCAGAAGAAGTCTTTACAGATGCCACCCACGTAGTCATGCCAAGATATTCATATCAGATGAAATGTCAAGGAATGGAGAATGAAGAAATGAGAGGGAGGAAATAAAAGTAAACCCAATAAAAAGACAAAGCTTTGGAAAAGGAGGATGATTCATAGTCAGTTTCATGGCCTTTTTTATTTATTGATCCATTTTTATTTACTGATCTAGTATAGATATCTCAGAGCTTAATTCCTATTCAGTCAAAAAGCCTTCTTTCTTGTTTTAATACTTCAGATTTCATACTCGATGGACACCTCGGTACTGGTTTTTCTTTATTGTTCATACTCACTATTCTACCAACTTTAACTCTTCTTCCTTGGTCTCTGGTGGAGAGTGCGCCTCCTATCATTTAACTACTGAGACAGACAAATAGACAGAGAGACAGACAGAGAACTGGTCTGGGAGTCAGGAAGTCTAAGTTCAAATCTAGCCTCGCTAACTATATGATCCTAAGAAAGTTACTTCCCTCAGCCTCACTTTCCTCATCTATAAAATGGGAATAATGACAGCTTCTCTCAGGTTGTTGTGAGAACAAATGCTATGAAAGTCATTTGGAGTTCTCAAAAAGAAAGATCTATATGAGTTCTGGAGTCATGATTATTAATTACAAAACAGACTTTGAAAAATGGCAATAATGGTGTAATTATGAAGCTACTTTAGGCACCTCTTTAAGGTGCCTAAGAGCTTCTGGATTATCAGGTACTGAACTGTCAGCACATAAGTGATAGACATTTGTAAGCCCAAATGCCAATGGATCTGTGATCTCATTAACATGAGTATGTCTTCCAACAATGTAAATCAATCACAATCTATCCATGCCTACTCATCCTGCATAATTCTTTCCCATATCCCTCCCATAACTTTGCCATAGAGAGGGCATGCCTAATATGTTGGGGCCTTTCTCTCCAAATCTCAAAGATGCCAATAAAGTATACTATACATTACCTATCCTTCACTATTGCCAAATAGTCAGCCCAGCTTCTTTTTTGACAAAATGTTTCTTTCATGTTATAATTTATATCAATTTTTCTTCACAATTACTGATTTGTAGTTTGTTGCAATCTGTTTGTGCCCATTGTGCGCCTCTCTGTTTTCCTGAGGATGATCTTAAATTCAAATACTTGAGACTATAGTATTCCATGATTCACAGCCAAATAAAACCACCCAAATAATACTGTTATATACTAAACTAATAAATAATAATAAGTACCTACTATTTGTTGCTCACTGTGCTAAGTGCTTTCCAGGACCAGTGCTCTATCCACTGTGCCACCTTGTTGCCATAGCTGAGTCCCAAAGGCCATTTCCCATTAAATAAATAATCAAAGGATATGAAAAATAGTTTTCAAAATAAATACTATAAACTATTAATGACCATATGAAATGCTGTTCACTAATTATAAGCAATGTTTATTATTATATGCCAAGCAAGCTGGAAAAGATAACAAAACAGGAGAAGTTAATATTGAAGGGGCTATAGAAAGAAAAGTACAATAATGGAACATGAGTGGAGTTATGAATTGATCCAACCATTCTGGAAATCAAATGGGAATTATGCAAATAAAGTGGCTAAAATATCTATACTTTTTGACCTAAAGATCCCAACCATTAGCCAAGGAGGTTAACGATAAAAAGAAAGTCCCTATGTACCAAAACATTTTATGTTTTTAATAGAAAGGTCAACCTCCACTTGAGGTCATGGAATCAGAGCTGTAAATGATATCAGACTTTTTCAATGAGTTGATTGGTTTGCTGTACTGTTTTTTTTTTCTATTATAAGATATGGCTCTCTGGGAGGAGAAAAGAATATATTGGGAAATGTATACAATATAAAAAATCCAAAAAATTTGTTGCAAAAAAAAAAGGTTTTGGTCTTTTAGGGATGTAGTCATTTGTGTTTCAGTGTATGGTAATTAAAAGAATAATGTGATTCCACATATGATTTCACATGTAGGCAGTGCAGACCAAGTGCTCCAATTCTGGGCTGAACTTGTTGTCCATTTGAATGCTTATTAAAGTTATATGCACTAGGGGTGGCTGGGTGGCGCAGTGAGTAAAGCACTGGCCCTGGAGTCAGGAGAACCTGAGTGCAAATCCAGCCTCAGACACTTAACACAAAAACTAGCCATGTGACCTTGGGCAAGTCACTTAACCCCAACTGCCCTCCAAAAAAAAAAGTTATATGCACTAAGGGTCAAGTTCTATAGGTTGTACATACACAACTCTATATCAGAGAATAGGCATTCTTCATTTGCTTGCTATTCTTGTCCTCACTCCTCCCACCCCCACATGGATAGTTAGATCAAATTCTCTGGAGTGATTATTAATCTTACTAGGTAGTGCAGTAAATAGAGCACTTGCCCTGGAATCGGGGAGTCCAAATCCAGTCTCAGATACTTAATACTTACTAGCTGTATAACCTTGGGCAAGTCACTTAACCCCAGCTGCCTTGCCTTCCCCCTCCAAAAAAGATAAAAACAAACACCAAGAGGCTATACAATTTTCCAAAGCTGTTACAATCAGCATGTCATCTGCAAACAGGTGTCTCTCAGAACCTAACAATTTATGAAGAATTCCTCTGACTTCAAGACTGCAATGGATTTCCTCTGACAGTTACAAACACCTTTGGTAAATGTGTATGTATTCTTCACCCCTCCACACTCCCTGCCCCGTTTTATGCTTTGTCTGATATGAATAACTGGAGGGTCATCAACCAAGTTTATCTCAGTTATATCTTTAAAAGATCTTGCATAATTTTGGAATATGCATGAGCGACCCCTTGTGGCAAACTTGCCTTTGAGAGTTTTGTTTTACTAAGCCAAATTTTTTTTTCCAACAGTCAAGAAACAATAACCAAAGTAGAATCTTGCATTCTTTATCTGTCATTTAATTGCATGACAGCATAAACGTTTATTACTGAATATTGCTTCTGAAAGCCTTGCTGTTCCTATCTAGCACTCTTTATCAAGGATGTACTCCAAGTATGTTTAAGTTATTCTCATAAAAAAAATTCATTTAGATAAGAAAAGTTACAGAGAGGCTCGTATGAAATAACCTCCTTAAGTCTCCTCCAGCTCTCAATCAATGTTCCTAGCATTCAAAGATATAGGTAAGTAGTTGTTGATATTCACCTTTCTGAGGGTAATAATAAAGTCCAAGATTTTTCCACAACTTTGATTCTCAAAATTTCAAGAGGGAATATGTCAATCTCCCAACATTTTCAAAACCATGCTGACTTGAGTTGTATACACTTGGTCTAGTTCAGTCTGACTATTGCAGGAGTGGAGAACCTGTGGCTTTCTAGGGCCTTTTGACTGAGTCCAAGTTTTACAGAATAAATCCTTTTATGAAGGACGTCTGAACTGTGAAGTTGGATTCCGTCAAAGGGCTATACTTGAGAACCCAGAGGGCCACATGTGGCTTGAAGGGCCACAGCTTCCCAGTCCTGGACTATTCCATCATTTTTTTTATCCTTGAGGGTCATTTCTACTTCCTCTAGTTAAGGGGTTTATAACTTTTGGGGGGTGAAGGGTCTTGAATCTCTCCATTAGTCTAGTAAAATCCACAGATCCTTTCTTAGAATAACGCTTTCAAATATACAAAATAAAATCCATAGGCTTAATAAAATCAATTATATTTAAAGTTATCGAAAAAAAATTTAAGTTCATGAACCCCAAGTAAATAATACCTGCTCCAGACCACATATCCAAGAGTATAATGTAAGAATGTAAGCAAGATGGCTCTCATGAAAAAAAGTTATAAAAATATTTGCAGCTCTTTTTCATCCATTTGTTGTTCTTTTTGTAGTCTCATCCACAAATGTCTGTGGGATGACGTTGGCCAAACTTTCTTTAAACTGGTTTTTCCCTTCATTACTTCTCGCTATTTTTATTTTTATTTCTTGCTACTCATCCTTCATATTCTTCACAAACAAATTTATATTCCAAATGACTATTGTTCGTTGTTGTAAATATATCTATACCTGGCAAGTAAGTCAAGGCAATCTTTCAACTCTCTTGGTCTCCTTGTTATAATTAATTATCCATTTATGGTACTTAAAATTTTGCATGAATAGTCACTGTTCATGTTCTTTCCTCTATTCATTTCACTTTTTTCTAAATCAACAACTTGTTGTCAACATGAGGTTGCATTTTTAATAACAGGTATATTTTTATTCATTTTTCTTCTTTCCTCTAGCTTTGCTAATAACAATCTTTGCTTAAACAAGCCAATGGTCTGACAGTACACCACTGGGAATGACTCTCATCATCAGTAATAAGTCATTTCCTCTCTGTCAAAATATAACCAATTTCTTTTTTGTTGCTGCTATTATTTCTTTCCTCAAAGAAAGCTGACTTGATACCATACCTGAAACCTAATTCTGACAATTCCATAGATAGACAAGCAATGACTCCGTTATTTTGAGTGGAGAAGAGAGAAGAGTAGACAGTGGGAAAACAGGGAAAGAAGAATTGAGAAGGAAAGAACATTATTTCTATTATGGGTACAAAGAAAACAAGACATACATAGCAGCCAGTTGCATATTAGGAATGAGGAATTATGTGATTGGCACATAAAAATGCTACCTGCCCCAAGTAAAATCTGAAGACAGAAACTGTAAGATGCTTGAGGAAGTGAAGTCCCCAAAAACATTAGCATGCAAGGAAAAAAAGTCATACTTATAAAGTGGTTTTAAATTCATAAAATGTTTCCCTAACCACATCACCATGATTCTGGCAGGTATATATGATTATATATGTGTGATCATATGCATTTTACAGATGATTAAACAAAGGTTCCAAAAGGCTAACTGACTTACCCATGGTTACACAAATATTAAAGTTTCCCCAGCTAGAATGTGAACCCAGGTCTCCTAACTTCATGTTCAGAATTCTTCCTACTAAGCTGACAAGTGAAGGAAGAATCTTTTTCTTCCCATTAATTCCCTAATTAACAAAATTAAATTTGGGGTAATCATACAATATGAAAGAATCATATGTAAAAATGTAAAAGACAGATTCAGAATTTTCTTTCCATTCAATTAAAATTTATTGTCTATGGAATTCTGACAGGCAATGGTGATATAAATAAAAAAGTAAATGACTCCTGTCTTCAAGGAACTTAAATTCTATAAGATGAATGACAGGCACACATATGAATATAATACAAGGTAAGGAATGAAGGGAGCGAAGGAAAGATTCTAGGAATACCTGAGAAGAAGATAGCACTAATAGCTGAGCTGATCAAAGAAGGCTACCTGGAGTAGGTGGCACTTGAAATGATCTTTAAAAGAAGATAAAGATTCTAAGAGGCAGAAATGAAGGAGTATATTCCAAGAATGGCAGAAAAGAAATACATGTTTTTGACCAAAAGCAAATTTGTACCTGATTTCATATCCTCAGCTGGACAGAAGTCATGTGGATTGAAATAATATAACCACCTAAAGAAGTGACATTAAACAGCATACAGTTGTAGCAGGGAACAGATAACATCAGTAAATTGGAGGGATATGAAGTATGTGCATCTATCCACTCCACACTCAAGCCAAAGGGACATAGATAACAAAGATATAAAGTGTTCTCACATTGCTATAGTACAATAAGTAGCTTGCCAAAAAAAAAAAATGCCCTAGGAATTGGTTCACTTAGTACTCGACCGTTATTTAAGTTATATCAAATGTGCAATAAACTCCACATGGATAACAAAGGGTTGTTGTGAACACATTAACCAATTGTGGAAAAGAAATCTTTCTGAGAGAACATCAGGGAGAGTTCAGATTTCCATTAAATCCTGGACCCCAACAGACCCCAAAGCCATTTAGCAAAGGACAAAGGGATCTTTCTCTTCCTAATGCAGGTGAGGGCTATGAGGTGACTAGGAAATACTAGGCTTACCCACTATAAGGCTTATAGACTGAAAACCCTGGGGCAAGAACAGCAATGCTTTCATAAGAAGGGGATCTCCCTTTCCTTCTGCTCCTTGCTCAGTTATTTTAAACCTTGTTTAATAAAGGAAATTGCATTCTCTCCAGCACCCCACCTTCCACCTGAGACCTTCAAGAATCTTATAGGCACCTTACATTGCCTAACTTTCATCAGTTCCACTCCACCCTAACCCCTCTTTCAAACATGATAATCAGGGGGTCATTTAAGAATGCAATCTGACTTCATAAAAAGAACCAAAATTAGAAGCCAACAAACCACAGCTTTTTGCTCTATACGAAGTAGGGTGAAATTGAACACTCATTAACTTTAAAAGAAAGGCTACTAAAAGCAGTTAATGTGGTTAGCACCCCGCTTTCAGGGTCCCTTCCCCCTGAGAACCATGGGAAATTCCCTGTGGTTCAGGCTAGATATTTAAATAAGCAACAATCATCTACAAGGGTAGGAAGAAATACTAGAGTTAGATTAATCAGGGAATGAAGTGCTGAACTGTACTGAAGTATTTACATTTATTTAAGTCTCCACCAAATTATGTATTTTTATACATAATTGGCATGTGTTTATGCTTAAATAGTCTCAACAATGTGGTCATGTATTGTTCATATTCATTAGACATTTTAATTTAGAAGTTTAGAATTTATCTAGTCCAATCCCCTCATTTTATAGATGAGCAACTGAGACCTAGAGAGGTTTTGTCAGATGATTTACACAAGGGTGGTTGGCAGAAAGATGAAGGTTTTTGTTCTTTTTTTTTAACCACGATTAAGCAAATTAGCACATACTTTGCTTTCACTAACCACACCTAGAGGGATTCTGACACTACAAAGATTTATCAAATGGTAGCAATGGCAGACCAAGTATGTAACAGACAAGAAGAAGCCTAACTAGCTCATGTCTAAACATTAGTGTCACTCACTGACAAACTAAGTTTATGCTGATGTTGATACTAGCCTCTGAGGTCACTTCTAACTCTAATTTTTTTTTTTTTGCTTTTTGGAGGGGGGGAGGGCAAGGCAACTGGGGTAAGTGACTTGCCCAAGGTCGCATGGCTAGTAAGCTAGTAAGTGTGTCAAGTGTCTGAGGCCACATTTGAACTCAGGTCCTCCTGACTCTAGGGCCAGTGCTCTATTCAGAGCACTTGTGTATGTTCCACCTAGCCGCCCTCTTCTAACTGGATCAAAGATCCTCTGATCGAACAACTTCTCTAAGAAATCAGGTAGGCCGGGCTCCCTCAATTTGTCCCTAGAAAAATGGGGAGGGGTGGAGTTCAGAGCGATTATTAATTAGCCAACAGAGAAATATGGGCATGTCACAAATCTCCCATGGTCTCAGTTTTTTTTTTTTCATCTATAACATGAGGGAGCTGAACTACATGGAGCTCTTAAATCTGGGATCTATGAACCTGGTTGGGTTTTTTTATGTTTTTATAATAATATTCAAATATAATCGGTGCATAGGTGCATACATTTCATTTTATACATTTTAAAACTTCAGCATTCATGGGCTTCACCAGATTCTACCCACAAAAAAGGTTAAGAACCTCTGAACTAGATGTTCTTTAAAGTCCTATGTAAGGGGAGGCGGAGCCAAGATGTCTGAGTAGAAGCATGACCTTCCCACAGCTCCGGCTTCCACCCTCCCCAATCCATGTAAAAAGGGGGCTCTAAACAAACTTTGGAGCTGCAGAACCCCCAAAATGACACAGAGAAGCTAATCTCCCGCTGAGGACAGCCCGGCAGGCCTAGAGGAATCCAGGACAGCGCTCTGGGAGCCAAGACCAGCACCATGCTGAGGCTTTAGCCCCAGGGGGGCCTGACCAGCCACCAGCCAGGGGGACTCCAGATCAGCAGCAGCTGTGGCCGTTTCCAGATTTATCAACACATAGACACAAAGGACAAAGTGAGAGGTCAGTACAGTCTGGAATTTTGGGACCAGTAAGTGGGAGTGCTTGGCTTTTACCCTCAGGGTGAAAAGCCGCTGAGACGGCGGCACATGGCAGCTTCAGCTCTTGGCCTGCAGAGTGTAGCACAGTCTACAAGCACCAGTCTGAGGGGTAATTGCTCTTGCTTTAACCTGCTTGGATCTGGATTGCAGTCTAGGGTGGAGGTTCTGGGGTGTGTGTCCAGCTTGCCAGAGCATGTGGAGACCTCAGAGAGGGCACCCATCTAATACCTCTGGCAGCTGAGAAAACCCCAGCATTTGGGATGAAAACTCCCCTGTCTGGTGGCAGAGTCCTACTGTGGCAAAAAGCCCATAAGTCAAGTAATTGAGTGGCAAAATAAGTAGGCAAAGGAAACAAAGCAGACAGAAGATTCCAATGATACACTCCTATTTTGGGGACAAAAAAAGGAGCAAAGCATGGAACAGGAGGAAAGCAGTGAAGTCAGAACTCCTGCACCAAAAGCTTCAAAGGAAAACACAAGCTGGTTACAGGCCATAGAGGACCTTAAGAAGCAGATAAGAGAAGTGGAGGAAAAATTGGGAAGAGAAATGAGAACAATGCAAGAAAATTATGAAATGAGAGTCAACAGCCTGACTGAGGAAAATAATACCTTAAAAAACAGACTGACTCAAATGGCAAAGGAGGCCCAAAAAGGCAATGAGAAGAATGCCTTAAAAAGCCTAATTTGCCAGATGGAAAAAGAATCTCAAAAGCTCACTGAGGAGAATCATTGCTTCAGAATTAGATTGGAGCAAATGGAAGATAATGACTTTATGAGAAATCAAGATGCTGTTAAACAGATCCAAGCAAATGAAAAAATAGAAGGCAATGTGAAATATCTCATGGGAAAAACCACTGACCTGGAAAATAGATCCAGGAGAGATAATTTAAAAATTATTGGACTGTCTGAAAGCCATGACCAAAGTAAGAACCTAGAAATCATCCTCCAGGAAGTTCTCAAAGAAAACTGCCCTGATGTTTTAGTACTAGAGGGCAAAATAGAGGTTGAAAGAATCCACCGATCACCTCCTGAAAAAGATCCCAAAAAGAAAACTCCTAGGAATATTATAGCCAGGTTCTGGAATTCCCAAATTAAGGAGAGAATATTACAAGCAGCCAGGAAGAAACAATCTGAATATTGTGGAAACACAATCAGGATAACCCAGGATCTGGCAGCTTCTACACTGAGGGATCGAAGGGCTTGGAATATGATATTCCAGAGGTCAAAGGAGCTGGGATTAAAACCAAGAGTCACCTACCCAGCAAAACTGAGTATCATGTTTCAGGGGAAAATATGGTCATTCAGTGGAATAGAGGACTTTGAAGCATTCTTGCTGAAAAAACCAGAGTTGAATAGAAAATTTGACATTCAGATACAAGAAGCAAGAGAAGCATGAGAAGGTAAACAAGGAAAAGGAATCATAAGGAACTTATCAAAGTTGAACTATTAACATTCCTACATGGAAAAAACAATAATTGTAACTTATGAAACTTTTCTCAGTAGTTGAAGGGATTAGAAATATATATATATTTGTCTATATATGAGGGTATATGGGCATATGAATAACATGTTATTGTGTGTATATATGTTTACAGGTATACATAGAGGGCACAGGTCCAATTTAACAGGAAGGAATGATACTTAAAAGGTGAAATTAAGAGGTGATAGAGGAATATAATGAGAGGAGATGGGGAGAGACAGAATAGGGTAAACTATCTCATACAGAAGAGGCAAGGAAAAATGGTTACAATGGAGGGGAGGAATAGGAGGGCAGAGGGGAATGGGTCAACCTTGTTCCCATTGAATTTGGCTTGAGGAGGGAGTGAAATGCACACTAAATAGGGTATCTCACCCTCCAGGAGAACGGGGGAAGGGGATGAGAGGTGGGATGATGGAAGCGAGGGTAGGCTGAGGGGGAGGGAGGTTGGAAGCACTCACTTTTGAAAACAGACGGGATCAAAGTGGAGAGTAGAGTGGGTGGGGAGGTGGGATGGGAGGGAGGTAAGTGTAGTCCGTCTTTTACAATGTATCTACTACGTTATTGTTTTGCATTGGCAACACATGTGCAACCTATACTGAACTTCGTGTCTTCCCAGTGGGGGTGGGTGGCGGGGAGGGAGGGGAGTGAATCTGGAGTTGAAAGTTTTGAAATCAAATATTCAAATATGTATATATATGTATACATGTGTGTGTGTATATATATATATATATATATATATATACTATTGTTAATACCATCTTAAATGTAATTGGGAAATGGGATGTGCAGGCACTGAGGCATAGAAATCCACTGGAAAAGTGGAAAGGGGTGTGGAGGAGGATGTGGGAGAGAGCAGATTGGAGGAGGGAATATCCTGTGGGACTGCTATTTTGGGGCAGTGGGTAGGGGAGAAATGAGGAGAAAATTTGTAGCTCAAAATCTGGCGGAAACAGATGATATAAATCAGAAGTTAATAAAGCATTAAAAAAAATAAGAAAAAAAATAAAGTCCCATGTAAACATAAAGTTCCCACATATACAAGAAAAGAAGGGCTGAAATTATTAAGAAAGATATAGAGGGAAAGATATGGGATAGAAAAAGCAGTGTGGAAAGGAGTATTTAGCAATCAATCCTAAAAACTGGATAAATTTTGTAGGCAAAGAAATCTACCATGAGCAGACATCATCCACAAACATGAAAACTATAGAAAACACCTACAAAGCATAGTGCTGCAAATATTCTCAGATAAAAGAGGCGTTTGTGACAAAATAGTTCTAGGTATAAAGAAGGTTTTAAGAAAGGGTACAACTCCAATGACTTTGTTATACTTAATTCCAGCAATAGATAATGGGCCCTCTACTATCCCAATTCACTAGAGGTATAGTTGCCCCAAGTTCAGGCTCTAAATTCAACACACCTTTATTAAATACCTGGTTGCTATGTGCAATCTACAAGAAACTCAAGTTCCTATTTTTAGGGATTTGGAACCATCAGGTGGGGTCCAGCCAAAAATGGGATACTTTCCTAATAAGGCAGTTCCCACAATAGTCCCCAAAAGATTACCAGGGTATAATTCCGTTTTAGAACACAGTCAATGTCCAAGTTTCAAGTTGCAAACCCCTTGGGCATAGATGCTGAGAAAGAAAGGCCTTTTTTCTCTGCAGGTCCCCGAACCACAAAGATGATGTCTCCCTTGTGTTTGCATTTCTTTTTCCCTAAAAGATGATGACATATCCTACCTCAAGATGAGCTGTCAGGGGACACTGTAAGCCAACCCGGAGACATCCCAAAATAGGCAGAGAAAAAAAATCATGCTTCTCAGTTTAGCCCTGAAAAGTTAGTTTGGAGACCAAAGAATAGTTACAAAAGGAATATGGGGTACAGAAGAGAGAGGAAAGGTTGCAAGGATTACAAAAGAAATTGGACCTAGAAAGACTCAGCAGTGAAGACAAGTATTCAAGAATCAATCCTAAAAAACCTGCTCTATTCTAGATGCAAAAAAATCTATGCCAAGGGGATGTCATATTAAAAAAATGCATAGGAAACCCATGTGAGTGCTGGGCTTAGAGAGACAAGATATTTTCTGCCTTCTGAAAGGGATCTGGAAAGTCCTATTTTCTGGGGTGTGTGGCCCTATGAAGGGGAGGGAGAATTTCGGTGAAATATTATCTTTAAGCATATACCCACCAATCTTAGCTAGGGAAAGACAAAAGAAAGATTCCAGTAAGAAAGGAAAACATGAGGTCCTTAAACTATCTGTTTTCTTACCTTCGCAAACCTTTGCTCAATCTTCCCTAACCCTGAGATGTCCTTGTTGCCCCTCCCCATTCACCACCAAAATCCCATAGTTACCTGTGGTCATTCTATCTATCCTTAAAGGCCCAGCTTAAGCATTACCTTCTCTGTGAAGAGTTCCCTGATTGACTTAGCTGGAACTGATTTTTCCCCCTTAATCTGATCATATCACTTTATGGTAAATATATGCACTTACACTTTAATTTCTATTGTATTTTGGCCTTGTATATAGTTTATGATACCCCTGCTAGACCACAAGTTTCTTGAGAATAGGGGCCACAGCATATTTATTTTCTTCACTGTGCCACCAACCAGCATAGTGTGTTACATCCAGGAGGTGTGTTTGAACGCTTGTTCAATCTGGATCATTCTGAAAGCCACTAAATATTCAACAAATATTTAACATATACCTTACTATGTGCAAGGCACTCAAAAATTCACATAGAATGGGACCTGCCATCTGATCCCCACCAAAATGCTTCCCTCCCTCCAAACAGACTAATACACTTCAGCCTGCCCCTCCAGCTCATCATCAAGCCTTCTTTCCACATTAATCCAAGAACCTGCTGCCAGAAGTAGTAGTACCTTCTAACCAAAGCATCTAGAGACAGAACTGGGATGCTGGTGAGTCCTCTGCAGCCAAAGGGCTGGGAAGATGGTCCAATTGGCCAGAAACCTGGAATTCGGGAGGTACAAAAAGTCTTCCATTCAGAGAATATACCCAACTGGGATAGTACAGTTAATTCTTTTCCTTGTCTAAATTTCTTAAAAACTCACATGTGCTAAGATGTTGATGGGTATTTGGGGAGGGGGCAGAAAAAAAGCAGGCGAGGGGAAATCCAAGAAAAGTTGTTGTGGCAAGACAGCAGGAGGCAGAATCTTGGCCAGACTAATGTGATCAGACAGAAATAAGACCAGAGTCACAGCTACTAAATACCAAAGAGGACTCAGAATGCCACTGCAAGGCATGTTGTAAAGAATTGGTGTCTCTCCCTTGGCTAAAGGATTGCTTGTTTTGGCTCCAACCTTTCTAAAATGTTTAAATCATGATAATAATAATGGATAAGAGGCAAGACTGCCAACCCCTGTGGTTTGGCCTTAAGTCCCTTAGTACCAAATGTCATCTTCCACAGTCAATGAAACCCTCCCACTCCCTGGGGAGGGCTGCATGAAGCACTGATTATCCAAAAGGCATCATATTCCTGTCCCACCCCTGAAGTCCAGTTGACAGCTGACCAACCAATAACACTAGGCATTAAGCCAATTTGGACAGGGAGAAAGGAAAGATGCGGGAAGATTAAATGACAGATACTAACACCAGGTAATTTCCCTAGCATAATAAAACAACAGTGTTATTACTATAATTAACTCCTGGTTATTTCCCTAGTGAAGGGAAGACAAAGATCCTAATACAGCTTTGACCTAAGCCTTAGTTTTAAGGATATTAACATTAGTACTACCAACTAGACACAGGATCATTTTATAGATGAGGATATTGAGGCTCAGAAAAGTTAAGGGACTTGCCCAAAAATATATAAAGTTAGAGGGGGCATCTCAACCCACGTCTTTTGACTATAGAGACACATATACCAGTTTTTGTATGCAAAGTGACTTTAAATGTTAATTAGTTAAAATAAGTCTCACACCTGTTCCACTAACTCATACTAAAATATTCTACTTTGATCTCTATAACCCAGAGATCAAACCAGGTCACACAAAATAAGGTGTTTTGTTTTGCGTTTTTTAAAGGATTCCTTTCTCTTCCCTCTCCTCACCCAACTAGGATAAAGTGATCTCTCCAAGCATGGCTTAGATTACAACTGGATAGAACATAGTAATAACTGGAGCTATCCAAAAGTAGGCTAACCTGCCTGAAAAAGTAATGAGATCCCTGTTATTAAAGATCTTCAAGCAAAAGTGGGATGATCAACATTGTTAGGAATGTTACAGAGAGGATTCAGGCTTCAAGTAGGGATTTAACTAAATGGTGTTGGAGGTCCCTTCCAAATCTGAGATACTACAATCCTATATTCTTCAAGCAGGTTTAGGACAAGAGGTGCCATATAATGTTACAACCAAAAATTCAAGTCACGCAAGGCAGAGAGAGGACTGAATTCTGGAATCATGAACCTTCCAATCTTTAATTCTGGGGTGGAGAGCAGAGGGCACTCTAGCCACATCCTACTCCTAAAGCCCAGGGACCAAAGGGTGGAAGCTCACTGTAAATATGGTCCTAAGCTACTATTAGGAGGCCCAACCCCCAATCTCCCTAGGAGACAGAATATATACTCTCAAATATTTTAGGAAAGCCCCAAGATTCTCATGGAGTCCCTTAAAGAAGCAAGGAGTTTCTGCTTTGATCTCACTCTTCACTAAGGTTCAATGTAGAACCTGGGGTTGCTGGAACAATCATACTGTCTTCCCTCAGTGGATTCAAGCTTAAGATCCCTTATAGGCCCATTCTTCAAAACATGGTGCTTACATCTCACGGCTGTCAGTCAGCATTCCCTCTAGTCAGTATGGGGTTTCATGAGGGGAATACTAATTTCACTTAGGGCCACAGCTACAGTTGTGCTCCCACCCTTCCAAGTCACGTAATTTCCTTTATCTTATCTATCCTTGACACCATACTACCATCAAGTAAATATGCAAGAGGAAACATGGAAAATACCGTTCATTCACTCATCAAGTACTAAGTAAATAAATATAGCACTGTTTTAGGCATTGAGAACAACATAAAAGAAACAGTAAGAGTTGATACTTGCTCTCAAAATCTTACAATCACGTTATAATCAGATTCCAAGGAATGGGTAACCCTAACACCAATGCATTAGAGAAACTCTGCCCTTCAATTGAAAAGAATTTCTTTTTCTGAGGCCTCTCCATCCCTTGCTGAGTATCCATATACTTGACCTTCCCCAACCAAAATAAATATGTAAATACCTTACATTTTTAAAATGTCTACATTGTGTAAGAACACTGGATCTGGAAAAGACCAACTGAGCAGCTGTGTAAACCTGTCTAATTCATTTAACCTCTCTGGGACTCAGGATCCTTATTTATAAAATGAAGGGAGTGGACCAGATGACATCTAAGCCCCTTTCCAGTTCTAAATCCATCTTTCTAAATCACTTTACCTCTCTAGATCTTAATTTCCTCATCTCTAAAATTTCAGTTGTTGAAACTGCTATGATCTCCACTGTTCTTTCCAGCTAAATCTTTGATTACATCATCCATGATCCTAATCCATTTCATATCTCTGGGCCTCAGGCCCTCATGAGGGCCCTATGACAGAGAGATAATCTCAAAGACACTTTCAGCTCTAAGTTCTATCATTCTAGTCTTATACATAGTAGACCCTTAACTGATGTTTGCTGAAGGACGACTTTATGAGGGAAAGGTCAAAATATAAAAGGCAACACTAAGGCTCTGGCAGATGTTATTGCACAATCTCTCCTCCTTGACATAAATGCCAAAATGCCAGCCAATGTCTTAGCAAACTATTGGCAAGAGGCTTCAAAGGAAGGGCAAGTGACTTTTAATGGAACAGGAACTGGCCCAGGTCCGGAAATTTGCCCATCACTAGGGTAACTCATCACAAAACACATCCACCTCACATGATGCTAGCACATGGGACTATGAGAATCCCACATTATCTTGAGGAACTGGAGGGAAAGAGATGTTCACACACAAATGAGCCCCCAAACCATAAAGTACTCCCAGGAACCCCTAACAACCAAGACACTGTCCTTACCTCCCATGAGCTCCTTTCATGGGTATCACTTTCCACCCTTGAGGATATATGTATATAGGCCTCCAATCGAACAGCACTAACCCAAGGGTTTGGGCTCCTTCAGAAAGGAAATCAATTTGAGTTTGCTCAACAATCAACTTTACCCATTCCAGTGAATTCGACTCAGGATGATCACAAAGTCAAGCCCCACTACCTACGCACACCATCCCAAAATACTCATAGTTGTAACAAAGAGTAAAATTCAGGTTTTGCTCCTCTACATCAGTGCCATTCAGCTTCTCCAACTCTGGAGCCATAGATTTGTTCCTGTCCTTGACAGTAGTTTGGGCCTGAGCTCTCTTACCACTGACTCAAGTGAACTGGAATGAAGAGTCATGAGGGAGGAAGGGCAGCTAGAAGGTTATTTTATTAGTGCAAGTTAAAGATAAAGAGAGCCTGAATGAGGGTTGTGGCTCTATGCATGGAAAGAAAGGGACATACATACCTGTTTAGATAAAATATACCTGTCTGGGTAGTCCTTGTAATACCTCCGACCTTCTAAGGGCAATACTGTAGCTACCTAATTCTTTCATCACCGTGGAAGAAAAATTTAAGTAATAAAGATGAAAACTTGGACAGCATGAGGATTTATCACTAACCAGGAAAAGTAGCCCTAGCTCATATTTACATCATGCTTCAAAGTTTACAAAACACTTTCCCTACAACAACCTTATGTAGTAGACATGGAAGAGAATTATTATCCCCATTTTACAGATGAGGAAACTTGGTCTCCACAAAGTTGTGACCCGACAAACATTGCACAGCCAGGTAAGGGTCAGAACCAAGACTGAACTCAAGTCACTAGCCTACAGGGCCATCATTCTTTTCTACCTTCCTGTACTGCCTTCCTATAAATCAGGAGTTCTTAACATTTTTATGTCATGGGTCCCCTTTGGGGGAGCCTATGAACCTCTTCTCAAAACAATGTTTTCTCAAAACAATATTTTAAAATGCAGGAAAAATATTTATAAGATTATAAAAGAAATTACTCATAATGAAATATAGTTATCAATGGGTTTGGTGGTTTGTTTTTTTTTTAGTTCAGAGACCCCAGGTTAAAAACCTCTGTTATAAATTAAAAGCTAAAGAATATATTTTATCACACACCATTCCTCCCCTCCCTAATTCCTGCAATAAGTCTCAATGACAATGGGGCTCACTATTTAGTCTATGGCTAAATACATCTCCTTAGTCATTTTTTACTTCCCTAACAGTACTTTTAGCATAGGATGCATTGAGGCCAGGAGAAGCATTCAGCTTAGCTCCCCATTGCCGACTCTCATAAAAGATTTTTGTTTCTTCTTTCTCATTATTAATCCACTTTTTATAATTCTTCTTTATAATTTCACTGTTTAATATGAAGGCATATGTAGAACCTATATTAAATTGCAAGGAGGGGGGAAGAAAATTTGGAACTCAAAATCTTGTGGAACTGAATGCTATAAACTAATAGTAAATAATTTTTTAATTGAAAAAAATTAATAAGATTTGAAAGGTAGGAAAGAAGGAAAAAAATAACCAAGGATAAAGGCACATAATAAGCAATGGCACTGGGGCTGAGTTTGAGTCTTGTATGATTGTGAGATAGAAATGAGTAATATAGCTATCATTTAATTTTATTTAAATAAATGCATTATTTATAATAAAATTTCATTAAAAAAATTTTTTTAAAGATTTGTTGAAGATGTCAGGAGTTTGGGGCTGGAATTAGGTTTTTGATTCTTTTTTCTACATGAAAATTGTCTTTTAAAATTAGGTTCTGTTTGCTGCTATTGACCCTAGGGGTTAGATCCCTGGGCCCCAACAAGAAAAGTATTAAGACAGTATAAATATTATAGCAAACACAAATTTATTGTCAGAAACCTTACCATCTGAAGACCTGCGGGTGCCTAAAAATAAGTCTCCTCTCCACCCACCCCATGAGGTCTGGTCTCCACCTACTTCATACTTTTCAAATACTCAAGACCCTTCAGAGTTTCTTTTTTCTGTCTTTTCACCAAGACAATGGAGCACTTTATCTTAGAAATAGCATCCTGAGGGTGTGGCTCTATTTGAAATATACCCATAACAACACAAGGGAACCTGGAAATTATATGAATCACAGAATGGAAACAGTTGGAAAGTACCTTAAAGAGGATCTAGTCCAATCCATACTTGAACATGAATCCCTGTTATCACGTCCCTGACAAATTGTCAGTCATTCTTTCTACTTGAAAGCCTTCAGGAAGGGAGATTCCAGTACCCCAGGAGGCAGCCCATTCAGTTTTTGAACAGTTCAAATTGTTAGAAATTTTTCTTTACATCGGATTTAAATCTGATTCTCAGTAGCTTCACTGAATTGGTCCTAGACCCATTCTAGACCCAGCAGAATATCTCTTTTATGTTACAGAATTTTAGTAATTGAAGGCAATTATCCTGTTCCCAAGTCATTTCTCCTCCAGGTTAAAGATTCTTTGCCCTTCAGAAAGATCCTAAGGTGGCGTGGTTTCCAGGCTTTTCACTAGTCTAGTCACCCTACTCTGGACACACTTCAGTTTTTAATGTTGTACTAAACTGAACATGATACTCTGGATGGAGCTTGCCCAGGAGAGAGTACAGCTGGACTATTTACCTCCTAATTCCAGACTTCATCCCTCTATTATTATAGCCTGAGCTCTCCAGTGAAACAAAATTGTGGTTCACGAATTTGAACCAAATTTGGGGAATGGAGAGACATACACTGGGCATAAATATACTGCAGCGTATAAAAAAAAAGTAGCAGAAAAAATATTCAAGAGATGTATGACTTGGAAAGGGGGTGGCAAGAGTAATGGACAATAGATGGCTAGTCTTTTAGGTCAAGAGACCTAAAGGAAAGCTCCTTAAACACTAGGGAAGCTTCTGTAGATTTATGGGAGGACATGGATAAGAGGAAGACAGGATATGAAGGTATAGATGGGTTAGGTCTACATCACCAAAAGAAATACTCACATTGGATAACTTCAGAGACCAATTAATATATTCTATCTAGCTGGGCATACCTGGGTGCTACTGTCAGGCCAGTAGTGTTCTGACACATTCCAATCCATCAGTGATTTTATTGGTGCAGGTCACATAACCATGGACTTAGGAGTTGGAAGAGTTCTTAGGGGGTACCAAGTTTAATCTGTTGATTTTACAGAAGAGACTGGAGTTGAAAGTGATTAAGTAATTTGCCCAGCTTCATGCACCAATAGTGTCTTGGACAGGATTTAAACTGAGGTCTTCCTGACTCCGAGGTTAGAGCTTTATCCACCTAGTTACAGAGGTATTCCTGCCAATGACACAGACTGCACCCATCTATACCTGCCCATAATGGGCATATTCTCTCACTAATTCTCAACAAAGGAGTTCACCTAATATGCTGGGGGACCTGTCACAGAAAATTGTGAAAAGATATAGTATTAGCCTCAAGATTTTAAGAAAAAATTCTTGGATTAAGCACTGCAAGATTTAGTTTTCTCTAAAGGATGGGTAAACAATATAAATCTTATGGCATTTACCATCTCTAAAACATTTCACAAAGCCCAGACAAGAGTCTATCCCAAACCCAGACCATCAATAAAAAAGGAGTAACAGGTAGTTAGAGCTGAAAAGGATTTTAGACTAGATCTAGTCCAACCTGCTCTTCTCACCCTCACTTTAAGATGAAGAATCAGAATCATAGTGAGGTAA
Source organism: Petaurus breviceps papuanus (assembly GCF_028583685.1). NCBI lineage: Eukaryota > Metazoa > Chordata > Mammalia > Diprotodontia > Petauridae > Petaurus > Petaurus breviceps. Next base: position 17,851,531 of record NW_027186296.1, on the reverse strand, counting down.
AGCAACTTATCCAAAGTCACAAAGCTCATTAAAGACAAGGCTGGGATGCCACGTGAGGAATCCTGATTCCTCATTCTGTGTTTCTTCCACTGCTCACATTGCTTCCATCTCTCACTCTAGCCTCCATCCACATTCATCCAGGTGAAAAGCCCTGTAAAATACCACTGTAATCTTTCTCTAGTCACTAACTCCTGCAGAAAATCTAAACTCCTTGGTCCTTACAGTCTGACATGCAAGTACCTCCACAATGTCATTCACACCCTCCTCTCCTTCCCATCTCACAATATTCAGCTTTTCACATGGTTCTCATCTAGTAACAGTAAGACTACTCCCTGACTCCCAAGCACATCCCTTGCTTTCCTTCATCCATGCCTATTTTCATCATTCTCTGTGCCTGGAATACTCTCCCAGTAGTGAACCAAACCTTTCTCAACAGCTTTTGTAAGCTTCATCATTAAATTTATTCTACTCTCCACCTTCCCTCAGGAGAATGTAAGTTTCTTAAGGTTAAGGAAGGACACTTTTTTATCTCTGTATTCTCTGTATCTAGAACTGTGCTTTTGTACGCAATAGATACCTAATAAATTCTGGTTGGTTTGAATCTTTCTATCCAACCTTGCTGCTCTGACAAGCCTAGAAATATTACACATTTTCACATGGATGAACAACAAAGACCACCCTGAAAGCAGCAACTGGACAGAACCTATCCAGATTAGTTATGTCTAATTGAAAAATTTACATAAATTAGATAATGCACATTAAATTAGGGCTGAAATATTCACTGAACAACAGTTCGGTCACTTAAAACATGGTGCTAATAAGACCCAGGTTCCAGACTGGACCCTCATAATAGACTAGTAAGCTCCGAACTATAAAAAAAAAAAAGCAAACCACACCATTCATAGAACTGTATAGGACGTTCCCTACTGTCTAATTCCCTTATTTGACAGATGAAGCACAGCCAACCACAGGACAATGTGACCACAGCCACCATTATCAGCCATCTCACAAATACAAGTTATTGGATTCAAGCAAGGAAAGGGGTAAAAGAAGACAGCAATTTCAGTGTAAACCCATTCATATCAGCAATCCTGAGGGGTGGGAGGAGGAATAGAGAGCATTTTAAGGTGGAAAATGGATAATCCTGATTGCATTAAATAAAAAAGGTTTTGTACAAATAAAACAAATGTAGCCAAAATCAGAAAGAAAGCAGAAAATTGAAGGGGAACTTTATATACAGTTTCTCACATAAAAGTCTCATATCTCAAATATATAAAGAACTTTGTCATATCTACAAGAACATGAGTCACTCCCCAACGGATAAATGGTCAAAGTTTTCCAATGAAAAAATCTAAACAATCTATAGTCATACAAAAAATGCTCTAAATAATTATTGATTGGAGAGATGAAAATTAAAACAACCTTGAAATATCATTTTACACCTGTCAGATTGGCTAAAACAATTGAAGGGGAAAGCAACAAATGTTGGAGGGGATATGGAAAAAAGTAAACTCCAATTGGTTGGTGAAACTATTATTCTTTGATTAATGGAAAATTCCCATTTATGAAGGAAACAAGCATCCCATATTCTATACCCTAGCTCTATCCTCTGGGAAAAGATAGTAGAGCTCTTCTAGCTACAAAGAATTGTAAAATGCCATGCTATGTTAATAATATCACTTAACAATTTTAGGTAGCATACTTTACATTCTTCCTAAAAGTAACCTATAATATATAAATTGGGAGGAAAAATCTTTTTAAAAATAATAACAATAACAACATTGAAGAAATCTAGCAGTACTCTGTGCTACAACTAAGATCATAAAAATGATTTAAATTATTGAGGTTACATCCAAAATCTTTGGCAAAACCATCAGTGAATAATTGCAAAATTTTACCAAAAAAGTCACTTAAATTTTGCCCTACACTAAAATAAAGATTTTAGCCATACTATTTTAAATAGACTGCTAGGTAGTGTCATAGTGCATAGAGCACTGGGCCTGAAGTCAGGAAGACCTGAGTTCACATCCAAACTTAGACACTTACTATCTGTGTGGCCCTGGGTAAGTCATTTAACATCTCTGTGCCTCAGTTTCCTCAACTATAAAATGGGGATTATAACAGCACCTACTTCATAAGGATTACAGGAGGATCAAACAAGATGATATTTGTAAAGCACTTAGCAGAATGCCTGGCAAACAGTATATAATATTTATACAGATAGCATTATGTATAAATGCTTATTCCTCCCCAACAGAATACTGCCCAACCTCATCACCGTCAAATATTATCTTCTTAATCTTACATCCATCTTAATAAAGAAACAGGAATTTTAAAAGGTCTTATAATAAATACATAAATATGTTCTGTTAATAAAAATGAGAATAAGGGCAACATAAAAATGAATATTTAAGCACTACAAAGAATTGCAAATTGTCTATTCTCATTAAGAAAAAAGTCTAATGAGAGCTTTCATCTGTTTACAATTGGCTTGCTAAGTTCCAATTAGCTGAATTTTGCATATGTTTTCAAGGTAATGAGACATGTTCATCTAAAGTAGGAACATATTAGTCAGATATTATCTGAATGTCATTTTAACTACAAACATTATGACCCAATTTTACCTTCCCTATAACTTACGTAAATTATAGGTTATATATGATGGATTATGGGCTTTGATTACCACACATAGAGTTCCAAAGGGCTCTGCTTCCAATTGATTTGACATAAACACAGCCAAACTTAACAACTGGTTAATAGCCATGGAATGTCTTCTTTGGTGGGAAGTGGCCTGAGACCTTTCATAGAATCATAGTTTCATTTGCATGACTTTTTTTTTTTAATTAAACCAGCAAATTGGTGCAAGAATATCCTGGGTGGCTCACATTAAAAGCTATCATTTGAAAGTTGAAACGAGAAAGGAAACCTCCTTGTATATTTTACTTAGCATAACCTAACTGGCAGTAATATAAAGCAGGGCACCCTGGGAATTAACTAGACAATCTTTACAACTGAGGAATATCTCCTTTCAATGTAATTACAGCAGAGAAAGTAACTTTGGTCTGTAGCTCCAAAATATCTTTGTTTTAGAAATTCCACATTGTTAACAAAACCTTTTTTTCTTGTCATACTTAACCTAGTCCCTACAGCTAGAAAGAAAGCTAGATTCATGTTCATCTAAAAACCTGTAGGTTTAATGGTATCTCCCTAAAATCTCCTTTGACCTTGTTAAAAAAAAAAAAAAAAAAGAAAGAAAAAAAATCTGGATTTTTGTCAACTCCAAGATAATTCTGCTGACCTGGAGATTTGGAAGGGAAAATAAGCAAGTTTCATTCAAAGTGAAACTTTTGATTGCCCAGACAAATAGAAGAAAATATAACAAGGAGAATAATCAGAATCAGCCATAATAAAAAAGTCATTTGTATTTGGCTTTGGATAATATTATTGTCCTTCATTTGAATATGAATATACTGGGGGAATTCATAGCAATTCTACTACTGACACTGCTGCTGCTATTGCTGCTGCTGCTGTTGCTACTACTGCTACTACTGCTACTACTACTACTACTATTACTACTACTAACACTACTACTACTACTACTACTACTACTATCTGTTGTATCCAAAGATGGCTGTAGTGACAGTTTGGTATTAATATCCCTCTTTAAAAAAATAAAAAATACCACATAGGTGACAACAGTTGTTTGATATTTTTTTGCCTGTAGCCTATGTTTAGTCTGTGACAATTTACAATCCTGCCTCTTGGATTGTCTGCTCCAAACTTTTGCTCAAAAGGGGTCACCCTCCTCTTGACCAATGCCCAGCACAATGATATGCCAGGGAGTACTGTTTCTAGCAGTTGGCAAGTATGTCAGACATAAACAACACAAATAAAAACAGTGCGATCATATTATGAAGCTATATTAACCAGCTCCTCTCTGCTAGAGATGGATAGTATCTAAGAAAGATGAAACTGCCTAAGCAGAATTACCCTGCTTCACTTCCTCCCTTTCTATTTCCTATTCCCTTAGCCTCAACCTATGTAACATTACTTAAGAAGAAAGAAATAATTAAGTGTTTTGTCACAAAAGGCTTTTCTCCTTACACCTGAATATGAATGTGGAAAACATCAGCTATATGAAGTAAGTGTAAATAGAGGAAGCAGCCAAAGGAAAGACATCAAGATGGTGAAGGACTTCAAGGGCATCCTATGTGAGGATGACTTGAAAATACTGAGGTTGTTTAGACTAAAGAAGGAAAAGGTGGAGAAAGGTGGATATGATAGATGTCTTCAAGGGCTATCACATATGTGGACAGGGATTTGATTTGTGCTGTGTGCCCCCAAAAGGCAGAAGTGGAAGTCATGTGTAGAAGAGGCAAATTTGGACTTGAAGTAATGACCAACTTCGCACATTTGTAGCGGTTCAAAAGTAGAATAGACTGCTTCAGAAAGTAGTGGCTTCCCCCCTGCCCTGACTCCGCCACTGAAGGCCCTCAAGCAAAGGCCGGATGCACATTAGTTGGGCACTTCTCTTTCAGATAGGGTTTAGACTACAGAGCCATGAAGGTCTCTTCCTTCCCTGAGATCCTGCAACTGAGATATCAATATCAACAAAGTAGATGAAGGAACCAACTCTACCCCCACCCCCTGCCCCCAATCATCAATCTGCCAAACTGGTAGGAAATAAATATCAGTGTGACTGATGGCACTTATAAAAGAATTGATTCTGTCACTAAACAGTGACAGGGTGGGGGAGGTATGAGATTCTTTATGGGTTAACAGACAAAAAAATAATACATATAATTCTAGTATTTATTATTTTCTGAAGTCTATAAACTTCAGGGATTCACTTTTTGGCCAGAGTAATTCCTGAATGCCATCTGCTAAGTTGTAGAAAAGTTAGAGAAAGGTAGATAGAGTACCTGTATTGATGAAATCATACATCTGAAAGAATACAAAACCCTACATTTAGTTTAATAAAATGAACCGCAAAAATACAAGATGGGGGGTGGGGGGCAAAAGAGTGTCAAAACACCAGTTTATGTGACAAAAGGAGTTTGGTGGACTATAAATACTCTCTGAGTCAAAAGTGCAACATGACAGCCAAAAAGATCGATCCTAGGCTGCATTAACAGTGAGGATCAGTAAACAAAACAGGGAGTGTGCTACTGCCATTATAGTCAGGTCACACTGGGAGCATTCTATTCAATTCTTGTCATGACATTTTAGGAAGGACAATAAGAACCCAGAGTGGCTTCCGAGAAGGGCAACCAAGATGGCGAGGGGTGGAGACTGTGCCATAGGATGGCTAGTTAAAGGAATTAGAAATATTTAGCCTGGAAATCAAAGGATGTGAGGTAGTTGGAGAAAGGCATGATAGTTCTCTGGATATATCTGAAGAGCTCTCATGTGGAAATGTATCTTTGCCAAGGAAATCCCACGAGGTCACAGAGTCAAACATTACTCAAGTGACTCAATAACAAACGCAAAAATAAAATCTTTTCTGATAACACATGGGAATCTTGATTCAAATCGTGACTCTGCTTTTTACCCCTCTATGGCCCTATCCAAGTTTTAGTTTACTACCTTCATGGGTAAGTTTTAGCTTAAAAGCCTGTTCCTGATCCTCAGTTTTTTCATCTGGCAAACAACTCTAAGTCTCCAGTAGTTATTAGAAGGTTACTCTGTGCTATAACTGTGTTTCATGATTGCAATATAATACATATTCAAGTTTCCTATTCTGCTGCCACCTTCTCTTATACCAGATATGCATCACACCTTGAGATATATGTAATAATCCCTTAGTCATATTTCTCATTCCAGTATCTAGGAAACATTTAAATCAGGCAAAGGATCTGCAATTTAACTTATTAAATAAGAAAACTTAATTACAAATAGATACTTAATTGTGGCACCCAGTCTTTCCCAAGGAGACTAAGATAGCAATCTATGCTATGAATTATGTGTTTCCAGGCTCTGTATACTTTTTAAAAATTTCATATATCTCTTCTTCAACAACCTTTGCTCAAGAAGTCAAAGGCATCTTAACTTTTTATGTGTTCCAGGGTACAAAATACTGGAAGTTATATATTCATGCATCTTTGAGAATCTTCCCTCAAAACAAATTAATTTAAAAACTATTAGGAAAATAGAAGGGGGAGAGCTCTTTTCTGCACAAAATGAAAAACAAATGTATAACTAAATGAGCTTCTAGAAGGGAAACTTTCAACGTACCCTTTCTTTGTTATTTATTAGAAATAGGATCTTCACTCCTACTCCCACTATTGCTCAAAAGAAATGATGCTACTCCATGGGAAATGGCTTAACTGCAGTATAAACTGTTTTAACATGTTTCATTGCCAACCTGACAGCACAAAAGGTCTGCATGAGAAATACAGGAGGTGGAGTCCAGATGGCAGAGTAGAAGCACGACATCCAAGCGGCTCCGGCTTCCACCTGCCCCTATCAATGTAAAAAGGGGACTCTGAACAAACTTTGGAGCTGCAGAACCCACAAAATGACACAGAGAAGCTAATCTCCCACTGAAGACAGCCCGGTGGGCCAGCAGGAATCGGCCAGTGCAGCGCTCTAAGAGCCAAGCCAAGCCCAGCCCCATGCCAAGGCTTTTAGCTCCAGGGTGGGCCTGACCAGCCACAGGCCAGAGGACTCCAGATTAGCAACAGCTGTGGCCGTTTCCAGATTTATCAACACATAGATGCGAAGGACAAAGTGAGAGGTCAGTGCAGTCTGGACTTTGGGACACAGAAAGTGGGAGTGCGTGGCCTTTGCCCCCGGGGCAAGAAGCCACTGAGACTCCCGGCACAGCCAGCCAGTGCCACATGGGAGCTTCAGCTCCTGGCCTGCAGAGTGTAGGGGGACCAAGCACTAGTCTGAGGGGTAATCGCTCTTGCTTTAACCAGCTTGGATCTGGACTGCAGTCTAGGGTAGAGGTCCTGGAGTGTGTGTCCAGCTTGCCAGAGTGTGTGGAGGCCTCAGAGAGGGCATCCATCTAATACCTCTGGCAGCTGAGAAAACCCCAGCATTTGGGACGAAAGCTCCCCTGTCTGGTGGCAGAGTCCTACTGTGGCAAAAAGCCCGGGGATCAAGTGACTGAAGGGCGACATGCAGGCAAAGGAAACAAAGCAGACAGAAGACTCCAACATTAGACTCCTATTTTGGGGACAAAAAGGAGCAAAGCATGGAACAGGAGGAAGACAGTGAAGTCAGAACTCCTGCACCAAAAGCTTCAAAGGAAAATACAAGCTGGTTACAGGCCATAGAGGACCTTAAGAAGCAGATAAGAGAAGTGGAGGAAAAACTGGGAAGAGAAATGAGAACGATAAAAGAAAATTATGAAATGAGAGTCAACAGCCTGACTGAGGAAAATACACCTTAAAAAATAGACTAACTCAAATGGCAAAAGAGGCTCAAAAAGGCAATGAGGAGAAGAATGCCTTAAAAAGCTGAATTTGCCAGATGGAAAAAGAATCCCAAAAGGAGGACAATCATTGCTTCAGAATTAGACTGGAGCAAATGGAAGCTAATGACTTTATGAGAAATCAAGATGCTGTTAAACAGATCCAAACAAATGAAAGAATAGAAGGCGATGTGAAATATCTCATAAGAAAAACCACTGACCTGGACAATAGATCCAGGAGAGATAATTTAAAAATTATTGGATTAGGGGCGGCCAGGTGATGCAGTGAGTAAGAGTACCAGCCCCAGGGTTGGGATGACCTGGGATCCAAACTGGGCTCAGATACTTAGCACCACACCCAGAAATAACTGGCAGTGTAACCTTGAGCAACTTACTTAACCTCAATTGCTTTAAAAAAAATTTATTGGACTACCTGAAAGCCATGATCAAAGTAAGAATCTAGAAATCATCCTCCAGGAAGTTCTCAAAGAAAACTGCCCTGATGTTTTAGAACCAGAGGGCAAAATAGAGGTTGAAAGAATCCACCGATCACCTCCTGAAAAAGATCCCAAAAAGAAAACTCCTAGGAATATTATAGCCAGGTTCCAGAATTCCCAGATGAAGGAGAGAATATTAAAAGCAGCCAGGAAGAAACAATTTGAAAATTGTGGAAATACAATCAGGATAACTCAGGATCTGGCAGCTTCTACACTGAGGGATCAAAGGGCTTAGAATATGATATTCCGGAGGGCAAAGGAGCTGGGATTAAAACCAAGAATCACCTACCCAGCAAAACTGAGTATCATGTCTCAGGGGAAAATATGGTCATTCAGTGGAATGGAGGACTTTCAAGCATTCTTGCTGAAAAAACCAGAGTTGAGTAGAAAATTTGACATTAAGATACAAGAAGCATGAGAAGGTAAACAGGGGAAAGAAATCATAAGGAACTTATCAAAGTTGAACTATTAACATTCCTACATGGAAAAAAAATAATTGTAACTGATGAAACTTTTGTCAATATGAAAATAGTTGAAGGGAGCAGAAATATATGTCTATATATTAGGGTATATGGGCATATGAATACATATGTGAATGTGTCTATATATGTTTACAGGTATACACAGATAGATTTAACAGGAAGGGATGATACTTAAAAGGTGAAATTAAGAGGTGAGAGAGGAATATAATGAAAGGAGATGGGGAGAGACAGAATGGGGTAAACTATCTCATATAGAAGAGGCAAGGGAAAATTGTTACAATGGAGGGGAAGAATAGGAAGGCAAAAGGAAATAGGTCAACCTTATTCCCATTGTATTTGCCTTGGGGAGGGAATGAAATACCCACTAAATAGGGTATCTCACCCTACAGGAGAGTGGTGGCGCAGGGAAGGGGATCACAGGGGGGATGATGAAAGGGAGGGCAGGCTGGGGGGGAGGGAAGTTGGAAGCATCCACTTTTGAAAAGGGATGGGATCAAAGTAGAGAATAGAGCAAGTGGGAAGTGGGATAGGAGGGAAGGAAATATAGTCAGTCTTTTACAATATACCTACTATGTTATTGTTTTGCATTAGCTACACATGTATAACCTATACTGAACTGCTTATCTTCCCAGTAAGGGTGGGTGATGGGGAGGAATGGAATGAATCTTTAATTCAAAGTTTTAAAACAAATGTTTAAATGTATATTATTATTATTAATACTATTTTACATGTAATTGGGAAATAAGATATACAGGCACTAGGGCATAGAGATCCACCATGCCCTACTGGAAAAGTTGAAAGGGGTATGAGAGAAAATATGGGAGAGAGTATATTGGAGGAGGGATATCTTGTGGGACTGCTATTTTGGGGCGGTGGGTAGGGGAAAAACAGGGAGAAAATGTGTAACTCAAAATCTGGTGGAAATGAATGATGTAAATCAGGAGTTAAATAAAGCATTTGAAAAATCAGAAATACAACTAGGGCAAACATTCCTATTGCTTATCCACACAGTAGAATTCTGGTTTGCTCTGAGTTATCCCTTTAGAGAGATTTTTTAAGTCATTTAACTGAACAGGTTTGGGGTGGGGGGAGTAAGAAAGGGAAGAAAGTGTAGAAAAAGTCAGGAGCCCATGACATTATCCAGGATCAGCTCTGTTATATGATCTCAAGAGCTTTAGATTGGACAATCTTCTGCCACACAACAGGACAGGGCAACTGAAAACGTCTGAAAGCTGTGAAATAAGGATAAGAAGCATAAATGATACTTCCCAGTGACCAAAAAAAGGAGCTGAAAATTATCTGTAAGTGAAACTAATTTAAAGAAAAGAGTTTTATAGACATACCACATGCTGCCTGGACTAAAGTTCCAAAATTTCTTTTCTAGAACAACATAAGAAGAGTCATCTTTACATTTCATAGCACAGAGAGAAGATCCCTTCTTCTGTGTGATACACAGGATCATTCTTCTTGATACCAACTGATAGCCTTTTTATCTTTTTTATTGTTTTTCCCAATTGTTAATGCTACAAATTGGCAGAAAACTATCTACACATGAGTATGACATTTCAATTGATCCTTTAAGAGAAGGAATGAAACAGCCTCAATTTTCTACTATGCAAAAACAGTATTCATTTTGGATTCACACCCAATTAAATAGATAAAATAAAACCTCACCAAATCAATCTGTGGTGGCCACACCATTCCATGCCCTTATGAGACAGGATCCTAATATTTGTCAAGGTCCTGAGTGCTCTGTCCCTCAACCACCTAATAATTTCTAACCCCTTTTTAGTGGAAAAACACATGCAGGACAGTAATTAAGAGGTTTAGTAAATCATTTAATAAATATCTATTGAGTGCACTGTGCTAGAAGCTAGGTGCACTTACAATCTAGTAGAGAAAATAATACATACACATAAATAAAATGCAAGGTCACATAAATGTTGTGAGTATACTAAAAAAAGTCTAGTGTTCAGAATGAGAGAGGTAGTGATCCCACCACTCTGCAAAGTTCAGACCACAACTGGAAGTGTCCTCTTTTAGATATCAGATTTTTCAAGCAACAAAAGATGTTTGTACAACTAAGTTACAATTTCCATCCATAATTCCTCCTACTAGGCAGCAATTACATAGAGCTCATTTTACTCAAAACAAATAAATAAATATCCCTAGAGTGCCAGTGCTCTTACCTAAAAGAGAGATGTGAACAAAGGGTAAGAGGGCAGCTTCCTTTGACAGGTAATTACTAGGTACCTGGCTAGGCAGATAGATTTCTTCTATATTCTTATTGTTGTCTACACAGCCTCTCTCTCTCCCTTGTCGCCTTCTCTTTGCTCATGTGACAGCCACCCTGGTTAAAGGTTCTCACCACCTCTAACACTGCAACAGCCTCCTAATTAATCTCCCTGCATTGAGCCACTCCCTCCCTCCAATCCATTCTCCACTCAATTCCTTTTCCTAAAACATCTTTCACAGTTGATCAACATTACAGTATTGCAATTACTGTGTACAATTCTGCTCGATTCACTTTGGATGAGTTCACATAGGTCTTTCCAGGTTTTTCTGAAAACTATTCTTTTTATTTCTAAAAGCCCAACAGGTCTGACCATAATACTCCTCCAAGAGGCTTCAATGGCTCATCATTGCCCAGAAGGTTCTCCCTTTTCAGTACAAGCACCACCTCCTTCTAGAGGTCTTTCCCAAGTCTCCCAGTTGTTACTGCCACCCCTCCCTCCATTTAGAAATCCCTTTACATATTTTACATAATTAAATATTTTGCATGTTTCTAGCAATTTATTTCTGAATATGTAGAATCCTTCCCTACCCCTGTGGAATATATGCTCCTTGACAGCAAAACTTGAGTCACTTTTGTCCCTTTATCCCAGCATGTAACACTGTACCCGACATGGAACAAGTGCTAAAGAAACTGCCTAGTTCCTCTACTTCTCAAGAGTTCATGCCACACTCCATGGAGATCCTCAAGAGCATGCTTCTGTTTGTTTGCTTGTTTTACCAAACCAGTGGACAATTCAGACAAAGACAAAATGTGATCTGAAATAACATTAACATGGCTTGATGCCACCAACCAAAATAATCTAGTCTTTTTCAAAAATAATTTTATTATTTATTAACTTTTTTTATTCTGAGTTCCTAATTTTCTCCCTCCCTCCTTTAACCCCTTCCTTATTTAGTAAGAAGAAAGCAAACAATATATTAATTACACACGTGCAGTGATGCAAAACACATTTCCATATTATCCATGTCACAGATAAAGAAAGAAAATGAAAAATGTATACTTCAATCTGCACTCAAAATTCATCAGTTCTCTCTTTGGAGGTGGATAGTGTTTTTTAATATGTGTCCTTAGGAATTATCTTGGATCACTGATTGACTGAAGTAGTTAAATCTTTCACAGTTGATCAACATTACAATATTGCAATTACTGTGTACAATTCTGCTCACTTCACTTTGGATGAGTTCATATAGGTCTTCCCAGGTTTTTCTGAAACTATCCTTTTTATTTCTAAAAGCCCAATAGTATTCCATCACAATCACAAACCACAATTCATTTAGTCATTGTGCGATTGTTGGGCAGCTCCTCAACTTCTAATTCTTTGCCACCACAAAAAGAGCTCCTATATTTTTGTACACATAGAACCTTTTCCCTTCTCTTTAATTTCTTTAGGATACAGACCTACTAGTGGTATTACTGGATCAAAGTATATGCAGAGTTCCAACAATTCTCCAGAATGGTTGGACTAGTTCACATCTCTACCAACAGTGCATTAGTGTACCTATTTTTCCATGTCACCTCCAGTATTACTCCTTTTCCTTTTCTGTCACGTTAGCCAATCTAATGGGCATGTGGTGGTATATCAGAGATATTTTAATTTGCATTTCTCTAGTCAATAGTGACTTAGAGCATTTTTTCATGTTACTATTTTTTTTTTTTGCTTGGGGGGGAAGGCAGGGCCATTGGGGTTAAGTGACTTGCCCAAGGTCACATGGCTACTAAGTGTTAAGTGTCTGAGACCGAATTTGAACTCGGGTCCTCCTGACTGCAGGTCTGGTGCTCTATTCACTGCACCACCTAGCCACCCCTCGTGTTACTATTAATAGTTTTGATTTCTTCTTCTGAAAACTACCTACACATATCCTTTGGCCATTTACCAATAGGGGAATGGCTCTTATTTCTATAAATTTGATTCAGTTCCATACACATTTTAGAAATAAGTCCTTTATCAGAGAAACTTGCTATGAAAATTTTTATGTTACTTCATTGTCTATGGTAACTTTTAGGAAAGTATAGTTTCCCTAATTATCTATTCTAAATAGGTCTTATTCTGCATTTGCTTCATCTGAGATCATGATTGCTGCAGTGTTAGGGTAGTGTGGCAGGTAAAAGATGAAATAATGAGGAAATAAGTGCATGCATTGCCTAATAAATCAATATGCTTGGAAGCCTGAACCTTTTGTTTCCTCATTCACTTCATCTTTCACCTGCCACACTATCCCTACCTTTTTACTTCAGCTGAAGCATATTAAGATTCTGCTCCAGTACCTCATTCTAACACTGTTGTCTTTTTCAAGTGTGTCTCTTGTAAACAAAAAACAAAAAAAAATATTGTTGGACTCTGTTCTACTATACACTTCTATTTATGGGCTAGTTCATCCCATTCACAGTCATGATTCTACTTTTTTCTGTCTATCCTTTTCTCTCTCTCTTTACCTCTTTCCCCCCATCATTGATAAGCCAAGCAATTTAATACAGGTTATACATGTATAGTCATGCAAAACATTTCCACATTAACCATGTTGTTAAAAAAAAAAAAACAACCACCATAGATCAACATTTTAAAAACCAAGAAATATAAAGTAAAAAAAAAAAAGTATGCTTCAGATCTGTATTTACAGATTCCATTAGTTCTTTCTCTGGGGATGGATGTCATTTTGTCATCATAAGTCCTTCAGAGTTGTCCTGGGTCACTGAAATGCTAAGAACAGCTAAGTCATTGATAGCTGGTCATCCTACAATATTGCTGTTAGTGCGTACAATTTTCTCCTGGTTCTACTCACTTATTTCACTCTTTTTCAGTTTGTGTAAGTCTTTCCAGGCTTTTCTGAAAGTATCTAGCTCATCATTTGTTATAGCCAAGAGTATTCCATCACAATCATATACCACAACTTGTTTATCCATTCCCCAACTGATGGGCATCCTCTCAATTTTCAATTCTTCACCACCAGAAAAGAGCTACAATAAATATTTTTGTATACATAGATTCTTTTCCTTTTTGTTTTTTTATCCCTTTTGAAATACAGACCTAGTAGTAGTATTGCTAAGTCAAAGAATATGCATCATTTTCTAGATCTTTGAGCACAGTTCCCAAATGCTCTATGGAATGGTTGAATCAACTCCACCACCAGTGTATTAGTGTCTCAATTTTCCCCCATTCCCTCCAACATTTGTCATTTTCCTTCTCCATAGGATAAACCAATCTAATAGATGTGAGGTAGTACCTCAGACTGTTTCAACTTGTATTTCTCCAATCAATAGTGATTTAGAGCATTTTCTAGATCTAGAGCTTTGATAACTTCATCTGAAAATTGACTTCATATTTTATCAATTGAGAAATGGTTCTTATTCACACAAATTTGACTCATTTCTCTCTATATATTTGAGAGATAATGATTTTATCAAAGAAACTAGTTTCCAAATTCATCCTACTTACCTATTAATTCTATTCTCTATTTTCTTTCACCCTGTACCTCCTAAAAAGTGTTTTGCTTCTGACTACTTCCTCCCTTAATCCACCCTCCTTTCTGTAAACATCTCTCCTCTTATCCCCTTCTCCTCCTATTTTCCTGTAGGGTAAGACAGATTTCTATACCCAACTGAGTGTATATATTATTCCTTTTTTGAGCCAATTCCAATGAGAGTAAGGTTCAAGAGTTTTCTAACACCTCCCTCATTTTCCCCTCCATTGTAAAAGTTTTTTGTGCCTCTTTCATGTCAGATAATTTACCCCTTTCTACCTCTTCCTTTCCTTTTCTCCCTGGTCCAATTTTCTTTCTCACTCCTTAATTTTATTTTTTAAGATATCATTCCATCATATTCAACTCAGACCTTTGTTTTCTGTCTATTTATACTCCTCCTATATATACTGCCCTAACAATGGGAAAGTTCTAAGTTACAAATATCATCTTCCCATGTAGGAATGTAAACAATTTAACCTTATTAAGTGTCTTATTATTTCCCTTCCCTGTTTACCTTTTTATGCTTCTCTTGAATCTTATATTTAAAAGTCTTAATTTTCTATTCAGCTCTGGTCTTTTCATTAGGAATGCCTGAGAGTCCTCAATTTCATTGAATGCCCATTTTCCCCCCTAAATAATTATACTTGGGGCAGGTAGGTGGCACAGTGAGTAAAGCGCCGGCCTCAGAGTCAGAAGGACCCGAGTTCAGTTCCGGCCTCAGACACTTAACACACACACACACACACACACACACACACACACACACACACACGCCACGTAACCTTGAGCAAGTTACTTAACCCCAATTGCCCTCCAAAATGCAAAAAAAAAAAAAAATTATACTCAGGTTTGCTAGGGAAGTGATTCTTGGTTGTAATCCTAGCCCTCCAGAACACCATATTTCAAGCCCTCTGATCTTTTAATGTATATTCTGACTGTGGTTCCACCATACTTGAATTGTATTTTTCTGGCTGCTTGCAATATTTTCTTTTACCTTGGAATCCTAGAATTTGGCTATAACATTCCTAGGAGTTTTCATTTTGAGATCTCTTTCAGGAGATGATCAGTGGATTCTTTCCATTTCCATTTTACCCTCTGATGCTAGAGTATCAGGGAAGTTTTCCTTGATAATTTCTTAAAAGATGACATCTATGGTCTTTTTTTAATCACAGCTCTCAGGAAATCCTGAATTTTTAAATTATCTCTCCTGGATCTATTTTCCAGGTTAATTATTTTTCCAAAGAGATATTTCACATTTTCTTCTATTTTTTCATTCTTTTGGCTTTGTTTTATTGTTTCTTGATGTCTCATAAAGTCATTAGCTTCTACTTGCTTCATTCTAATTTTCAAGGAATTGTTTTCTTCAGTAAGCTTTTGTACCTCCTTCTCCATTTGGCCCAATTCTACTTTTTAAGGAGTTCTTTTTTTCAGTGAACTTCTGTGCCTCTTTTTTCCATTTGGCCATTTCTGCTTTTCAAGGCAATCTTTTTTTGGATTTTTATACCTGTTTTACTATTTGGTCTATCCTGTTTTTTAAGCTGTTATTTTCTTAAGTATTTTTTTTGTGCCTCCTTTACCAAGCTGTTGACTTTTTTTTTTCATTATTTTCTCGTACCACTCTCATTTCTCTTCCCAAAATTTTCTCTACCTCTCTTAATTGATTTTTAAAATCCTTTTTGACAGGGCATCTAGGTGGCACAGTGAATAGAGCACTGGTCCCAGATTCAGGAGGACCTGAGTTCAAATCTGGCCTCAGACACAACACAAAACTAGCTGTGGGACCTTGGGCAAGTCATTTAACCCCAACTGCCCTACCTTCCCCCCTCCAAAAAAAAAATCAAAAAGAAAAATCCTTTTTGAACTCTTCCATGGCCTGAAACCAATTCATATTTTTCTTGGAGGCTTTGGATGTAGGAGTTTTGACTTTACTGTCTTCTTCTGAGGTATGTTTTGATCTTCCTTGTCACCACAGTAACTTTCTATAGTGAGAAGTTTTTTCTGTTTGCTCATTTTTCCCATCTATTTCTTGACTTTTAGTTCTTTGTTAAAGTGGGGCTCTGTTTCCAGGGTGGAGGGTACACTGTACCATGCTTCAAGGGTTTTATGCAGCTATTTTCAGAGATACTTCTAGGGACCTGTAGGTTTTCAGTTCCTCCAAGAGGGTGTGATTTAATGACAGGAGTGTTTACTACTCTCCTGGCCTGTGAGCAACCATAAACACTC
This sequence comes from Petaurus breviceps papuanus, assembly GCF_028583685.1. Lineage (NCBI taxonomy): Eukaryota > Metazoa > Chordata > Mammalia > Diprotodontia > Petauridae > Petaurus > Petaurus breviceps. The sequence goes on along the minus strand of NW_027186296.1, from coordinate 17,835,158 downwards.
TATGATGCCCTGGAACTGTGAGGAGGGTGTAATGTAATGCCAAAAGAAAGGCAACTTCCCAGGTTCAGAATACCAGCATAGGTGCTCTCCATTTTATTCAGTGACAAACCAAGAACAGAGAAGATCAAAACATGACATCATTCAAAATACAGCATTTACTAAGTGTGATTAAATAATCTCCAAGTACTACCCCACCCCAGGACCTTCCAATCATTCAATCAATTACAAAGTCCCTGTTCTAAATACTTCTCCACCCCTAGGCTATACCTTCATTTGGTCCACCACAAAACCCCTCTTCTCAAATGGAGATTAGTTTCCAAGTAAGTAAAGTACCTTCATTTGTCAATCACAGAGCACAATAAGGTCAAAAGTTCCCCACCCCTGGATCACAATTGAATCTACCCCAGAGTTACATCAAGTTTAAACACAGCACTTAATACCCAAATGGAGGTCTTTTCTTCATCTTGACAGGAGGCAAGTTCTCAGCAATCTTAGTTCCTGGGGAGACAAGGCTTAGCAAGGCCATAAGATACATTGCCAGTCCCTTCATGAATTCATCCTCTGTCTGTAGAACAGTCCTAGAACCCCTGAACACATTAGCAAAGCCCTCTCCCAGGATTTCTGTAAACATACAACAAGAAAATCCTTCTTCAGGGCTTCTGAACCAACAGAAAGGCTCCCAGACCCCTGCAACAACAGCACTGTCCTTCACCAGTGGACAGTATTCATTCTGTCTGCAGGACAGTCTCCAGACCCCTGCAACAACAGCACTGTCCCTCACCAGTGGACAGTATTCACTCTCTGTCTGCAGGACAGTCTCAGGGCTTCTTAGCGAACAGCCAGGTTCCAGGACTTCTTCAACAAAAGGACTGTCTTTCACCAGTGGACAAATCTGGCAAAACAACATCAAAACAGACAGACAAAGTACCAGCAAAACAGCCATGTCTCCTCAGTCCTTGGCAGCTCAGGGGGCAGGTCTCAAAAGTCCAGGGCAATTCAAAGCGGCCACCAGCAATTCTCTTAGTCTCTCTCTCTCCACGAGGTGCTGCTTCCAAAAAGGTCTTCCGCCTCTCTCTTGTCTCTCCAAATCTACGTCACCAGCTCCTCCCAGTTCAGGACTTTCTTTTCACATCAAAAAGTCCATCCCACAGGTGGGATTAACAAGCTCTGGGTTTTAACACAATCAGTTTGAAAACCAAGCCAATACAGGGGGATCTTTAATTGCCATTACTATCACAGAGGGTCCCCCCTCCACTGTGGCTACAATCTCTGCTAAGCTACTCCTCCTCCTCATCCTGGAACTGCCACCCAGGACTGCAACCCAGCTCTGAGTATGGGCAAAACAACAGAGTCCTGCCACAGTGCTAGCAAAAAGACCCCTGTGATCTCCTTCTGACCAGCTGCTCAACCTCCATGCCATCTGAGAGCTCAGGAAGCAGCCACCACTGCTGCCAATTCATTCACTCCCAAGGCCCGTAACCTGGTTTGCTGAGGCCTGGTCCATGCTGACACAGCCTGCACTGGACTCTGCTCCACTCTCACCCCAGGGCAACAGACCTTTCCTCCCAAACTTCCAAGTTGTCTTGGACTGGAAAATTGTTTCATCCCATCTTTTTGGGGTCCTGCCACTCCAAAATTTGTTTCAGGGCATTATTTAAACATCTTCAGAGGGGTTTTGGAGAGAACTCGGGAGAGTCCCTGTCTTCTTTCTTCTGCCCCATAATCTTTTTTCTGACTAGTTGTCCAACCCCCTTACTGTCTCCGGGCTGAGAGACCCCAAAGTTTCTGCTATCACTGTCATAGCAACCTCCAAGGCCCACCACTGGTACTGCTGCCTTGTGCACTCCAGGATGGTCTTCACCCTAGTGCCATAGACCTCTCTTGCCAACCTCCTAATTTGTCCTAACCTGGAAAAATGTCTCATAATAATCTTGTGTTGGCTCTGCCATTCCAGAATTCAATTTGAGCATTATTTTAAAGTTGTTCAAAAGGGAATTTTGGGGAGAGTTCAGTCAGATTGCTGCCTCTACTCTGCCATCTTGGCTCTGCCCAAAAAGACTAATTCTCTCAAAAAATAAAGACTGTTTATGTCTCTTATAATATATTGGATTCATACCTCATTATTAAGCCAAACCACCACCATCTTCCCCAATATAATCAATGCTTTTTTCCCCCTGAAAGTATCATATCCTTCCTATAATTCATACCCAATTCACTCTAAAGAAAAGCAAAATTCTTAAAGCATGTATTTGTTTTTAGGTGAAAAAGCTCTAAGTATATGGCCTTATGAAAAGTTCATTGCTTACCTGTTCATTCCAGGGGTATTTCTTTGACACTTGAGGAGCATAATCAACCTCAAATGGCAACAATATCTCTCGAGTAGAAAACATGCCAGCTTTGACTTTTGCTTCTGCCACTAACCTGTATAACCTTAGGGAATCCACTTCGGCCTCCTGGAGCCTCATCTTCTCTTCCATTAAATGAAGGAGCTAGACTTGATAATCTCTACAGCCCCTTTAATCTCTAAATCCTACAATTCTATGACTTTCACACATACCAAATCATCTCAGACTGCACTCCAATCCACCCTGTAGCTTTGTGTCTCAAGTAAGTTGTTTTCTGAATTTTAGACTAAAAAAGAAATCATTTATATTTTGTATGGTGCAACAAAGTCTTTTCCCTTTGACCTAAAAGAGATGAAATGTTCAAATTCGACATGGTCACCCTATGAAGCCTGTGACAATCAGGCATCTGTTCTTAGATGCTGCTGGCTTGAAGCTACTTGGCTTCCTAAGGCTCTCTGAATGTCTTAGTAGATAGAGGATCAGAATGTGCACTGAAAACATCCAAGCACTAAAGAGATGTATATTGTTCAAAAGCTTATGTCTTAGCTGAAGTGACCCAGAAAAAGGCTCTGACCCACAACATGAACCAGTCATAACGGTGGTTCCTCTAGTGTTGGGTTATAGAGCAAGTAGCCTCCTACCTATTAGCTTAGGGTAAGAACCCTACCTCTCAGGTTCTAAGTACTTCAAAACAAAGGGCATAAATTAGGGTTGGATAACTCACACTACATTAAGTCACTAGAAACACACTAATGCCATTCTGTGAACTTTGCCATATATAGGTAACATCACTTGTTTTCTTTTGGGGACAGTGGGAGTGGTGGAGGATTCTGCTTTACAAAACTGTGATTTAAGAAAAAAAAGACACTAAGAATAAAATGGAAAAATGTAGGTAGATAATAATTTAGCACAACAAGAGACTGTATCTGTTTAAGACAGGAATATATGGCAAAAATGGATTTTGTTTTTTTACTCATAATAAGCTAAAATTTTTTTTAAAGTCCAAATTCAGTATTTATTGCATTCAAAAGTTGAGGTTGAGGGAAAAACAATAAAGACATTTTTGTTTTAATGTCTATAAAAAAAAGTCTTAATAATTCACAACTCAAAGTTGGCTCTTTCAGATTTTAAGCAGACAGTGCCTTGAACTCACAGTGCAATTTATACAACTTAGAACTAATGTCATCAGTCAACACATCGCCCAGAGCACAAATCAACCCTAGTCAGTCAGTTAAGTGCCAAAAGACAAGTGTTTCATCATAAAGCCAAATTAAATGCTTTCTATCCATTTCCTCAAAACACAATTTTCCTCAAATTCCTTCTGTCTGACTTTGCCCTTCTTCATTATTAATCAACCAACAAGCATTTATAAAGCCCCTCCTATGTAGCAGGCACTGAACTCAAGGCCAGGCCTGCCCTAAAGGACAACAATATAGTCTATCGGAGCAGAGAACATTTATATATAGTGATATACAAAGAATATACACAAAATGAATACTCGGTAGTTTTGGGGAAAGAAGGCTCTAGTATGTGGGGAAATTAATAGAAAATGATACTTATGCTGACTTTTAAAGGAAACCAGAGATTCACAGGGGCAAAGTGAGAAGGGAGAGTATTCCAAGCATGGGGGACGGATATAAAAAGGCACAGACACAAGAGATAAAGCATCATATGGGTATAATAGCCAATCAGACACCATGAATAGAGCTCAAAGTACTTGGAGACGAATAAAGTGTAAAAAGTCTAGAAAGGTAGGAAGGGGCCAGTTGTGAAAAGCTTTTAAATGCCAGTGATAATAGGGGGAGACATTAGAGTTTACTATGTGGAAAGTGAAGAGTGATAAGTTTGTGTTTTACGTAGGGAAACCAATTTGACATCTATTTGGAAGATGAATTAGAAGGGGAAAAACATGAGACAGTGAAACAAACTAGCAGGCTATTACAATAATCCAGGCTACAGATGATGAGGCCCTGAATTAGGATGGTAGCCATGTGAGAATGGGATATATGGAAGAGACTTTGTAGAAATAGAAATAGTAAGATTTAGTGAGATACTCTATGAGGTAGGCCCTATAATTATACCATTCTACAGATAAGGAAACTCAATTAGTTCAGAAAGGCTATATAATTTGCCCAGAGTCATACATCATTTGAAGTAAAACTTCAACCCAGGTCTTCCCATGTCTTAATTACAGCACTCTAACCACATATACCATGCTGCCTAATCCATATTTTACACAAATGCATCTTCCTTCCCTAAAAGCTCACATCATCTCTCTTACACTTTGAACAACTTCCTAATCTACCAATTTACTTCCATTCCTTGATTTCCTTCCCCTTCTATTCTATCTCTTTCCCTGAAACTTTTCTTAATATGCTAATTACCAAAAAGTTCAGAGTCAGAGGTCAGCCCTAGCAATTCTGATCACTGTTCTGGGGGGCAGAAAGGAAATAGTCATTCTCTTGCTCCATTTCAGAATGAAGAAGCTAAGGGATATAAAAGTTAAACAAGTAACCTACAGTCATGCACAACAAGCCAATGGCAAGGCCAGGATAAGAGTCACTAAATTCCATCCCATAAGTTACTCCTGGGAGACCTATAACCATGAGGGGCCTCTAAAAACTTAGAGGGTAGAACTAGATACAAAACATATTTGGTAAAGGAATTCTTTCCCATTGGGGTTTCAGCTCTTAATCCCTCTGAATCACTCTGAGTTCAACAGAACTCTGCCCTTATATGAGATTCTTAACAATGTTCTAGTTCTTTAAGTGTTGACAGGCACCTACCACTTTCTTGTGAAAGTCTTAATCTAGAGTCTCCCAAACACAATAATTATACATTGAGATCAAATTTATGTGGAAGATTAATTAGACTTGTCCTATTTGGCCCCAAAGGGTAGAACCTAGGTGCAATGGATTGAAGGAGCAACTGAACACTATATAGTATAGAAGAAAGAGCACTGGCTTTCAAGTCAGTAGCTTTAGGATCAAAAGACCTGGGTTCAAATCTTACCTTTAACATTTACTATCTGTGTTACCTTGGACAAGTCAAACCTCCCTTTAAGATAAAGGGGTTAGACTAGATAGCCTCTCAAGCCCTTTCTAGTTCTATATCTATAATCCTAAGAGTTTATAAATTGCAAAGAAGGAAATCTAAGTTTGAGGAATGGAAAAACGTATTAATAACCATAGCTGTCAAAAGTAGAATGGCATATTTGAGAGGAGAGTGGGTTCCTGTCACTGAAGAATCTTCAAAGCAAAGGCTGGATCACCACATGTTGGGTGTGTGGAGCAACAGTTCTCAAGCTGGGATCCATGGATAGATTTCAAGTGGGTTCATGAATATATATATTTTTTAATTGCATCTTTATTTTTGCTCACCTTTAATTAAAATTTATCATCTTCAATTATTTTAAAACAATATGCAGAAATAGAAGTCCACAGGAGTCGCCATTCTGCCCAATGAAATAAAAAAGTTGAAAAACTTCAATTATACAGAGGGTTCAAGTATAGGTTTAAACAGATGACCAGTGGAGTTTCTCATACATAAGATAATAAAAATTTAGAAAGAAAAGGGAGCTTGGATAGCTTAATCACCCTAATTTTATAAAGGAGAAAACTAGAGCCTAGAAAGAAAAAACAATTTGCCCAAGATCATACAGTTAATAAATGAAAGAATAGGGATTCAAGGCTCTTGATGCCAAATCAAATGTTTTTTTCCACACCACCATGAAGGGCAAAACTCACACACTTAAATTTTAATGTGCAAAGTCAAAAGCCAAGTTTGCAAGCGCTAGGAAACAAACACTGGCCCTCAATATTTTAATCTTCTGCTCTCTGAACTGGACTTGTTTGCCTTAGTTTACACTGAAGGTAAACATGCAGTTAGCCTAGGAAAGGAAATGGAAAAAAACCCAGAGGTCACCTAAACAAGGGCAAAAAAGCAAGACTTCTAATTTGCAGTCAAAAAGCTTAGTCACATTATCCAAACGAATTCAACTGCACAAAATCATTAAATAAATAAATGAATGATTCATTCCCCAAGTCTGCCTCTAAAACAGAATGCTAACACAAATAAAAACACCATCCCACACAACTGATAGAAACATGCTCTGTTTGGTCTTTTTTTTTTTCTTTTAATGCCCAAATGAGGTAAATGAATTTGAATTCACATGTTCAGAATTTAATTTATAGTAGCATTTAAAGATGGAAGGTACCTTAAAGGTCATCGAATCCAATCCAACCCCTTCATCCTGCAGATGAGTAAAATGAAGTACAGAAAGATGTCATACATCCACTGTCAGAGGTAGTAACAGATCTGAGACTCAAGTCTTCTAAAGAATGTAAATGTTGGGCTTTTGTAGTATGGGGCTCTGGTTCCTAGCCACTTGGACAACATAAGAACCCTTGAGAACAAAGCAGGATGAAGACAGGCAAGAGGGCAAGGAGGAGGCCCAGGGCATCTATGTCTTCATTCCTCTTCAGGCTGTATTTCTGACTCATCTCCACAGGACTTTCCCTACCATGCCATAGAAACATCTTCACCCTTGAAAGTTCACTCTACACTTAAACTATGTCTGACATTGGAAATACCCTCCACTCTTGGTACCTCTCCCATTGATTAACAGGTTTCTTCCAGAATCTCCATTTTTGAGGAGACCCAGACCAATCATGTCTTCATTCGTCTTCTTTAGGCTGCACTGATGACTGATTTCCATAGGATTTTTTCTACCAGTCCACTATACCAGATATTTCCCTTCTCTCACCCCTCTCTTACCTTCTATGTATTATTGTCTTCTCATTAGAATATAAGTTCCTTAAGGACAGGGACTTTTTTTCTGCCTTGTGTTTTATTCTCAGCACTAAGCAGAGTGTGCCTGGCAGATTTGTTGTTATTCAGTCATTTCAGTTGTGTCCAACACTTTGTGAGTACATTTGTAGTTTTCTTGACAAAGATGCAGAAGTTGTTTGCCATTTCCTTCTCCAGCTCATTTTACAGATGAGGAAATTGAGGTAAACAAGTATAAGTGACTTGTCTAGGGTCACATAGCTAGCAGGTGTCTGAGGCCAGATTTGAACTCAGGAAGATGAGTCTTCTTGACTCCAAATCCAGTACTCTGTCCAGTGTGCCACCTAGCTGTCCAACCTGGCACATACCGGTAGTAAGCTCTTAATAAATGTTGTTGTTGACTATGCTGCCCCTTGACTCAAAACTTCAAATATACTTTTGGAGAGAACAACCAAGGCTAATATCAAACTCCCATGTGCTTTTGCACCAGCAGAGCACAGATGGAGGTCACATTCAATGTTGAATTTAAAAGACTGCATTTAAAGACCTGTATTCTAGATCTCCCATCCTCTCACATGCTTTGTTACTGCAAGCCATTCATTACCACTCACCATCTGGCTGAGTCATTCGAAAATAAATACTCTTTTCTTTAACCATTCCATGACTGAAGCTTTTTGTTATTCGAGGGAAAATAGCAAAATGCCTTTATAAGGCCTTCTCTGCATAATAATTAATGGTGGTGCAAATTGTTTTCTGATTTTCCTTAGGACATGTACTAAAAGGCTATTAGAAAAAATAAAAACCTAAATTTGAACCTTTGCATAATTGTAAGGAGTTTGCTCTTTATTCTGAAGACCAAGTGACAATCAGTTCAAATGTGCAACAAATCAATGACCATTACATATATTCACCATAGTCATTTCTTCATGTTAGACTCTGAGTCAAAAAATCTGAATTTAGTACAAGTCTTGACAGGTCCTCCCTTGCTCTATAACCCTAGGAAAGCTGTTAAACCTCTCTGAGCCTCATTTTCCTCATCATAAAAAAAGGAATAATAATATTTTTGAGGAGGTCATCAGAGAAATGTATGAGTAGGTGGGGGAAATTGTGGGCCAGTTAGGTAGCAAAAACTGAAGGATAACCAGTGGAAAGCTTGCATGCCCTACTGGCATCCACACAACATCTTGAGAATGAAAGGAAACCTCAGCAACCTCACCACCACCTCCTTCATGTATTGTGGATGCCCTGGGATGAATCTGTGGGAGAATAAAAAGTAACACAGGATGTTTAGGCCTGGCTAGGCTGAGATCTCCATTATTAAATAGCAAGGAAATACTTACAATACTATGATAAGATCACAGACACACTGGAGTACCTGGTATGATGGGTTATTGGCATATTTACACTACCCAATCTCATAGGATTATTGGGAGGAACATACTCTATCAACTCTAAAGCCCTATCTCAAAATGAATTATTATCAATAGTCATCATTCTTGTTTACTAAATAAAATATGTCTCTCTTGGTAGACTGCAATTCCTTAAGGCCAGGGATTGATTGAGTAGAACAGTACTCTTTTCATTCCCCAGAGCACTATGCTTGTGAGGAAACTACTAAAGGACCTCAGACTGGAAACTCCTTCAGCTCATAAACAGTCATTTCTTTTTTTCTTTTTTTAAATTACATTTTATTTTTCAATTAGAAGAAATTCGCCTTCTTACTTTCACGCTCCAGTCTCTCCCTCCTTCCCCCTAAGTGAGAACAAAGGAAAAACTAAACCCCTGTTACAACCATGTATAATCTAGCAAAACAAATCTCTGTATTGGTCATGTCCAAAAAGAAATATATCTCACTCTGTACTCTAGTGGATAGCATGTTTCATAATTAGTCTTCTGGAATGTTGAGTGGTCATTATGATGATCATTTCAGTTGTCTGTCTTAATCAAATTGTTGTCATTGTATAAATCATTCTCCTGGTTTTGCTCACTTCACTCTGCATCAATTCATGCAAGTATTCCCAGGTTTCTCCGAAATCTTCGTGTCATTATTTCTTAATAGTACAATATTTTCTTGGCAAACATTCTTTGCCACCTCAAAGATAGCCATAAATATTTTGTACATCAGAGTTTGTTTTGCTTAAGACTAAGGATATCTTAATCTATCTTCCATCTAATTCTCCCTTCTATCTTCTCCCCTTGTATTTCTCTGTTCAAACATATTTCTGTACCCAACTCTGTGTGTGTATGTATTCTTCCCTTCTGTAACTAGTTCAGATGAGAGTTCAAGTGTCAGCTGCTATCTCCATCCCCTCCTCCCTCTTTGTCCTTCTTCTATTTGCACATCCTGATGATATGAGAGATAATATTCCCTAACCTTCCTTTCCCTTCTGCATTTCTCTTTTCTTTCCATTCTTCTCTTGAGATTGAAACAGAGTAGAACCACTTCCAGGTTTTGTCTAATTAGACTCCTTCAATGACCCCTGATGATGACAGGATTCAGAGGGCATTCATGAATCATCTCTCCATGTTTGAATGTAAGCAAATATATCTCACTCTATACTCTAGTAGGTATCCTTGAATTTAGTCCCTTATCACATATGTTCACATGTGTTTACTTTTTTATGTCTCTCAACTCCCATGTTTGAAACTCAAAGTTCTCATCAATTGGGGAATGGTTGAACAAGTCATGATATATGAATGTAATGAAATACTATTGTTCCATGAGAAATAATGAGCAGGCAGATTTCAGAAAAACCTAGAGACTTACAAGAATTGATTTGGAGTGAAATGATTAAAACCAAGAGAACATTATACACAGTAATAGCAATATTTGTGTGATGACCAACTTTGATAGACTTAGCTCTTCTCAGCAATGCAATGATCTAAGACAATTCCAAAAGACTTATGATGGAAAATGCTATCCACATTCAGAGAAAGAACTATGGAGTCTGAATGAAGATCGAAGCATACTATTTTCTCTTTTTTGTTTGTTTTTTCTTTCTCACTGTTTTCTTCTTTTGTTCTGATTCTTCTTTCACAATATGACTAATTTGTAAATATGTTTAATATGATTATACATGTATAGCCTATGTGAGATCACATGCTATCTTGGGGAGGGGAAAGAGAAAGGAAGCTCAAAATCTTATAAAAGTGAATGTTGAAAACTAAAATTAATCTTAAAAAAAGAAATTCAAAGTTTCTACATAGTTCTGGTCTTTTCATTAGGAATGCTTAGAAGTCCTCTACTTCATTAAAACTTCATTTTTTCCATATAGCTTTATATTCAGTTTTTCTGAGCAAGTTATTCTTGGCTAAAAAAGCCTAAATTCTTTGCCTTATGGAGTATCCTATTCCAAGCTCTTGGACACTTTATACTGGTAACTGTTAAATTGCACATTACACTGACTGTGGCTCCCCAGTACTTGAATTATTTCTTTCTGGCTTTATTTCTGGGAGTTTTCAATTTGGGTTCTCTTTCAGGAAGTAGCTGGTGACTTCTTTCTACTTCAACTTTGCCCTTCGGTACTAAGAGATTTTAACAGTTTTAAATCTTCTTAAAACATGATATCTAGGTTCTTTTTCTTTTTTAATCACCGCACTCAGGAAGTCTAATGATTTTTTTCCCCTCTTCAATCTATTTTCCAAGTCAGTTGTTTTTGCTAAAATACCTTGTATTTTATTTATTTTATTTCAATCTTTTGACTTTGTTTTAGTATTTCTTGTTGTCTCATAGTCACTGGTTTCTTTTTGATCCATTCTAATTTTCAGGGAGTTTGTTGCTTATGCAAGGTTTTGTACTACTTGTTCCAAGTTGTTGATTCTCTTTCTAATTCTTTCCATTTTTTTTCCTCAAATTCTCTCATTTCATTTATAAAAACATTCTTGCTTCATATCTTCCAGGAATTCTATTGAGTCTGTGTCTAAGCTATGTTTTCTCTGAGGCTTTGCTTATAGATATCTTGGAGTCATTCTCTTCTTCTGGGTTCATCTCAAGCATCCCCGTCATGCTATAATGGCTCTTTAAGGTGGGATTCTACCTTTGTTTGCTCATTTTTCCTGCCTACTTCCTGACTTGAAACAATATTAGAGGTTTTCTTCAGCACTTCTGGAGGGAAGGTCACCTACAAACTCATGCCTGACCAGGAATGCCAAGATTCCAATTCAATAAGATTAGAATTTGGGAGGGAGCCTGGAGAAAATCTACACCAATCTCCTGACCCATAATATAATCCTCTCTACAATATATCGATCAGATGGCTTGAACAGCTACAATGATAGCTGGCCCATGGGGTAGCCCATTCCATTCTGGAAAGTTCTAATTGTTTTTAAAAAAAAAAGTCCTTCCTTACACTGAGCCAAACCCCGCTTTTATATTTCATACTGGTCCTAGTTTTGTCCTCTGGCACTAACTACAATTCTTATCCTCTCCTTATCAATAGTAGTACTTTTAGCTAAGTATAGTAGCCAGCATTTATATAACTTTAAATTTTTTAAACATTTTATATATGTTATCTCCTTTGATCCCCACAATACCTCTGTGAGGTAAGTATTATTATTATTCCCATTTTATAGATAAGGAAACTGAGACTGAGAAAGCTAAGACTTGTCCAGAGTCATACAGCTCAGTAAATATATAGGGCAGGATTTGAATTCCAGTTTTTCTAACTCCGAGTTCAGTACTGTATCCATTATGCCATCTAGTTGCCTAATTAGAATAAATCTAATTACTCTTCCATGTCACAGATTTTCAAGTATTTTAAAATAGAAATCACCTCCCTTCTAAATGTCTTCTTCCCCAAATTAAAAATATCCAGTCCCATCAACCTTTAAGCCTAATCACTACCCATTATGTTCACCCTCTTCTGGACAAGCTCCACTTTGTCCCTCTTAAATATAATATCCAGAACTAAACACAGTACACAAGCAGCCTAATGTTCATCCTCAGGATTGCATGTGTAAAACAGAAATACCAAATCTCTAGGCATGATTAGCAGATAGCTCTGATAAAAGGGAGTTAGTTCTATCTACCATAAGCCAGGTTTACCTTCACAGGGTTAAAGTATCCATTACTTGTTTTTTTACTAAGTATCCTTGTTATCAATGGCCCTCAAAATGGCTTAATTAAGGGTTATTTGATGAATTAAATAGACTGAAAAACAGGACCAGAGAATAAAATATTTTTCATATGCAGTACCTCCCCCGCCCATATTACTCTTCCCACATCACCATGATTTTAAAAAGGGGGGGGGGAAGGGGGGTTGGGGAGGGGGTTTAAAAGCAATCATTCCACCTCAATCCCCAAACCTGCTGGTTTCTGAGACAGGATGATCTGATTTAGTCCTATGTTCCTCAGAATCAATTAAACTAATGTATGTCACCTGAATATATGAAGCCTAATTCTGACTCTTTTCTCTCTTACTCATTCTTTTCCATCCTGTATATCCAGTTTCCTTACCAAAAACTTTCAAACAGGATGAAAAGAGCCGAAGCACCTGGCCAACACTCTCCTTCCAAGTCTGACCTGATGCAAGCGTGTGCTTCCAAACTACGTACACTGGGCCCTGGCATCCACAGCAGGCAAAAAGGCTGCATGGTAAGGTTTTATTTGAACCAGAGCCCCAAAGCATTAATTAAAATGAAGCACACCTGCTCTGAGCTGTGAAGTCAGAGATTTATGTGAACTAGTAAAATGCAGGCTTTTTGACCTCTTGTTGGATTTATATATTCTTTAAATAAGCATTTCCTCTTTGTAATGCAATGTTAAGGGAGAAAAAAGTTTATTACACTGACTAACCTGCTAACATAAACATACCCACTGTTCAGTCTCCTTACTGGTCTTTACTTAAATACTGCTCAGTCAAGTGTTCAATTTAAGGTTATGGGTGAAATTAAGCAGGCCCTGTTATGAGGCCTGAAATTTCTTGCTCCAAATTTAACTTGTTAATGAGGTGATACCAAGGACTGCCAATGCAGTCAGCCCCACATTTAATCCAAGAGCATCTTAATACATTGAATCACAGATATGCTGCTCCTCTAGTGGGAGGCAGCAGAAGAGGGAGAAGGTAATGGCTACCTTAGGACTGGTTTATAGGAGACAGAACCTCACCCCCAGGGATACAGTCCTTTTAAGCCAATCACAGCTTTTCAGTCAAAGCACTGTATCCTGGCACTGGGATTCAAATGTTGATGGATTTAGACAGAGAGGCACAAGGGAGACTTGAGAGAAAGTGCTGTTTCTTGATAAGTTACCTTGGAGAGGCTCAGCCTGTTAGCTTTCAGTGTCACCAGCCCAGCACAACACACCAGGGCACTGGAACTAGAGAGGCCAGAACTTGGGGGGATGATTCCATCCAACAGGCAATTCATTCCAGTCGGGTTCCTAAGGTTGAAATGTTCCTAATAATAGGAGGATTAAAAAAAAAAAAAAACATGAAATCCAAGGAGGCCCAGGGAGCACAAGTTTAACAAGGCAATTTTCATACTATTTAGAAACACTGCTCAGTGTCGTCTGATCTATCAGAAATGACCCATGACATAATTGTCACAGTTCTTCATTCTTAGTATACTCAGGGTCAGATTACCTCTCGCTTTATTCAATCAAGGTTATTATGGTGAATAAAAAGAAACCATGGTTTTTAAAATTTTGGGGGGAAGGGGTGGTTTGTTTTTGTTTTTTATATTATCATGGACTCTCAGGATTTGAAGGAACTTCTTAGGCCATGTAGTTCAACTCATACCTAGACTAGAATTCTCTCTAAAATCCCTAAAATCTAAAAACATTCTATCCCTACCTCCCTCACCAACAAGTAAGCAACCAGCCTCTGCTTAAAACCTCTAGTAAAATAGCACAATAGAGACAGCGCTGGATGTAAAGTCAGAAAGAGCTGGGTTCAAGTATTACCTCCAGTATTTATTAGTGTTATGAACATGGGTAAGTCACAGAACCTGATATCGAAGACTGTTTTCTTCACCTATAAAATGGAGATAATAATGTTCATGCTACCTATCTCAGAGGACTGTTTGGAGGCTTAAATGAAACTATATATAATTGTCATGCTTATGTCAAAAGGCAGTCCATTCTACTTATGGACAATTCAATAAAAAAGTAGATTTTTAACCTGGGTCCCATGAAATGGTTTAAAAACAAATTTTTATAACTATTTCAAAATAATCACTTTCCTTTGTAATCATGTGCATTTTATTTTATGCATTTAAAAACATTATTGCGAGAAGGGGTTCACAGGCCCACACTCCTTCACCAAGCTTGAATGACACAAAAAAATTTAAGAAGCCGTGGGTCAGGAAGATTTTCATCCTATTGAGCTGAAATCTGCTTTTCTAAAACTTCTTCCTATTAATCCTAGTTCTACCCTTTGTGATAGCTTTTCAACTCTCATGACAGTCCTCCAATCCCAAACAGTTATCAACCAATTATAATGACATGGAAAATCATTCATAAGTCTTTTTTTCTCAGGTGCTGAGGCAACAAGTAATGCAAATTAAAAGGATTAGTTCTTTTCCATGGTAAACCCTTTACTACCATAGAAAGTTACTCAGAATACAAACTGGTACTCCTATTAGTTTAACCATAAGAAGTTCTTCTTCAGAAAAGAACTCCAAGAATTATTAGTTCTATTCAAAAAAATGGAGAAATCAAGGCACGAGATGAGGTTAAGAGACTTTCCCATGATCACACTGCAAGTAAACAGCAAGGGTAGGACTTAGGCCTAGGTCTCTGATTCCTCATAGAGAACTTTCCCTCTCTAGTTAGACTCCTGGGCCAGCGTTCTGTGACTATGATCTAATGTAAGTCAGACATATAAGGAAGCAGGTTTTTTACTAGCATTTTAAAGATACAATTGAGCCATATGGTAGCTTTCAATGGAGCCCCAATTGGCCAACAGTCATAAATAAAAATGCAAACTCTAAATTATGAGGGAAACACATAAGAGACAGAAAAGACTCAAAGAAGAATATGCTTTCCAGTTCTATAGTCCAGAACATGAAGATTCAGACCTCATCTAGTCCTTCCTGCTCTTTTTGGGCCTCAAAATGAACTGATGTGCCTAAGGTCCTATAAAGAATTAGTGGCAGATCAAGGACTAGAACCTTCATCCCACTGATTCCCACTTGAGTTTACACTATACCATGTTACCTGGGCATTAGAAGTTCTAGGCTGGTTAGAACTATGTTCTAGACTAGAGAGCCAGGACTCTGGGGATTGAAAGCTACCTTTATAACTGGCTTAGGGAAGTATAACAAGAAAATTCCTTATCCTCTGTGTGACTGAGAATTAAAATAATATTGTCTACCCATTCTTCAGGAATATCATGTCAATATAACTTAATATATGAAGAAACTAAATGTCATACAAGTAGGAAACCCCACTGCATGACATATCATCACATGCAACATGCCAGGGAGAGATTTTGTAAATAAGCTAAAATAACAACTAGAAAAATAAGTCTTATTCTCTGCAAAGGACAGACGCTAAAAGTTTTCCCTAAAATTAGCAGGCAAAGCTCACGTGGCCTATAAGTAGAGACTCAGTTACTCAGTTGACTAGGTTTCTTTTTTTTTTAATTCAAATCATCTAAAAATTTCCTTTCCCAAAATACAAATTATAAACTGAAACACTGCTGCTGCCAATACTATTTCATGCAGAACATCAAACAGCTTGTTAAAAAAAAGGGGGGGGGGAGAAAAAAAAACCCTTAGAGATTTAACCAGAAACCAACCCACAGGGTGTCTTGAACGTGAATCAGGCTTACAAACTTATCACGCAATGTTTAAATAAAAATGTACTACAGTTTCAGAGATAAAATGGGTTTTGCCAAATTCTGCAACAGCTCTATTCCAGAAGGATAACATGTTCAATTTAATATAAACAGATTATCCTCTGGACCCTCCTAGCTCTTAAATTTGAATGTTTCCTAACAGCCTCACATTGAGGCAGATTTTCTGCCAGGAGCTGTCTACAAACCTGCTTTGCACATGAGCCATCAAACAAGAGAGATTGTCTTTAAGACCTAAAGTTCAAAAACAGACTCTTGGACACATCCCCTCCTACTTCCACCCCAAAATAGCCTGCTTCATTTAGGGTACTTTATTCAAAATTCAAAGAAAATTCTGCAGTTTGGTACAAGGAAGACCATGCAGCACTTGCCAGGCAAATACATTCCAAAAGTTTCCATTAATACCTAGACTGCTTAAAATGGGCAATGGAGATATTTCATGCTGGCAAGAAACTCTTCACGAATGAGATGTTTCCTCAAACCTGAGAAATAAAGAAATGAAAAGAAGAAAGCTACCTCAAATGAGCATGGTATAATGCAACAGAGATGGATCTGATGCATTTCTGTAATGGATTTGCCACTGAAGCTTCAGTCTGGATCTCTTGGCATGATACTACATGTATTCTATGGAACAATAATAGCTCAGTCACCATGCTCTTAAAAACACTTTGCAGACTCACAAGAGCAATATCCATTGCTTACAATCTCTCTTATAATGCCAGATTTGAAACAATTATTGAAACATAAACTAGTGCTCAGCAGGGAAGCTGCCTGTCTACCTCCTGACATTTGAATGCCTTGCTTCACCCAAGGAAATCATGATTTTCATTTTGTTTTCTTGTTCTCAAGACAAAAATTCAATGACATCCAACCTAGCTCTGTAATGTTTCTAGGAAAATATTTAGTATAACACAGCTTCGTTGCTTCTTTAAAAGCTCGTGAAAGCCAATCTATATAGCCAAAAATGCTTCTATATAGAACATTTATACAAGCACATTAAAACATAGTATAAATGAAAGGCTCTGAACATAATCTTTTTAAATGAAAACATTAACAAAAATTAAATCCAGAAGAATGCATGGTTTGCCAGTTCATTATGCCTCTATTACAACTATATGGATTTTAAACAATAATATAGAATCCAAATAGTACTACAGAGTATATCGACTCTATCTACAATCTCATAAGAGGGTTGATCTTTAAAGCCAGGAAGATCTGAGTTCAAGCCCCATCTCTGACTCATATTAGTGAGAGATTATGGGAAAGTCAATCTGCTCAATTCTTTAAGGAACTCTCTAAGATTATAAGTAATCAGGGGTAGCCCATCCTTTTATGTGGAATGAGATCCAAAATGAGAGCTCCCTAATCCAATGAAATCATAGGTCTGGACTTAGAAATCTATAACTACAATCCAGGAAAACCCTAATTTACAAATAGCCCTTCCCTAAAAAAAGGTCACAACTACCTTCAATGACCATCAAATTAGAGGGAGTGTCCTTGCCCCTACAACACCCCTAAAAAAAAGTCCAGTAGAAGTTAAAACTACTGGCACCACTGCCCAATCCCTCTTCTGCCAAAGCTGAAATGTCTGTCCCTATCCTTTTCCAGGGAGGCCCAGGGCCTTAGTTAAGATCTTTACCATAGGAGAAGGCAAAAAAAAAATAGCCCAATGAAAGCTAAAATCACCCCTTATGACCAAAAGTACACAGAATCTTAATAAAACATATAAAACACAATTTCTTTCTTCTTAATTGGTATAAGATTCCCTATATAACATCATTTACCTGGATTCCTTTAAGTCCACATAGGAAATAATTGTGCCACTGAGGCTTGGTCTTATCAATGCGAATGTCATCAATACTGGTACTGAAATCCCTGTAGAAATAAAAGATACATCAAAGTTTATTTTTTAGTCAGTCAGTTCAGTTTCTTGAAAAACAAATGGCTGACTGCTGCCACCTTCTGACAATGCAGTAACACTTTCATCTCCCTGACACATTTTCAAAACATTTTATAGGCTACACAGGAGTATCCCAACATCCCCAGCTATTATAATTAATAAATTAATATAGTAGAAAGTAACCTGAACTATTTTCCACTGACACTCTGTAAAAATCCAATATATTCTACCAGCTTTCTGCTATTTCTTTCTACAAAAGTTGGACCACACAACGATGATGGGAAGATGGCTTTGCTAGTTTTTGCACAACCTGATTCCATTTACTCCTGGCTGAAGAAGTAGCCAGTCCCAAAATTGTCTTCACATACCCTGCTATTAGTCCATACAGTTGATTTTACTATCTACTCTGTTTAGAAAAGACTATACAAAAAGGCAAAAATAACAGTAATAACTGTAGTATCAGAGGATTTATAGATAATAAAACTGAGACCCAGGGAGGGTAGATAACTTCCCCAGGGTCACATAAGTGAATAAGCAAAAGAGGCTTGTACTCATAGCATCCTGATTCCAAAGTCAGCTTTCTAATCACCATGTCATGATGCCTCTCATAACATAGATTTATTGTATTAAAATACACGGACCTACTTGAGAGAAACCTCTGTGTGTTTTAATAATAATCAAAAGAGATAGCAGAAAATGGTAAAATTTAAAATGGCAAAGAAATGTGGGAAATTGCACTTAAAAATATGACAAAGGTTTTTTTTCAAATTCCAAACTTGTAAACTTACATTAAAACACAAGACAATGATTTCACCAAAAAAAATGTAAAACTTCAGCAATACAGCATTTATCATCATACATTACATAGAAACTGCCGGCTTCCTCTTCTATTATTTGATAGACTCTAAGTTCCTCTTGATGGCAAGAATTGTTTTAATTTTGTCCTTGTATCCCCAGTCTGGCATATAGTAGGCATTTAATATGTACCTGCTGACTGATTTATCATTTTAGACCTTTAAGTCTTGACAATGTCTGGGTTACAAATTCTATCACCTTGTACTATAGTTGATACAAATTATAAGCATATATGTATAATATCCAGCCAATACACAGTAGGAAAATAAAAAAATACAGAAAAAAGCTAATAAAGTATATCAATGAAAATAGAGAATTCCCCCAAATCTCATGTTTTTGAAAGTTCTCAAAATCTGATTTGATTTCAAAATTGTACAAGTGAAGACTCTCATTCATTACTGGTGATGTTCAGTCCATCCATCCCCTGAAGCCACGAAATTCATGGCTTCATTCATAATCTAGATTAGGTATACAAACTTTGCTACTTTGAGCTAGGGGAATACATTTTGGGAAAGAAATGTCTTGTGAACTATCTCCTCTCCAAATGATCCCCTACACGAAAGTGAGGATATTTTCCCAACCTTTCATTCATCCTTTCCATGGCATCCTCAGGCTAGCTTTACCTTTCCAGCTTCACCAAGACCACATGCCTCTCCAGACACTTTAGCACCAAGTACAAGGGCAACTGTCTCTCCTCCTTGCCATCCATCTTGGGCCAAGATCTAAGCTGAACCTAAAAGCACAGACTTTTTATCACCTTCCAGACTAAGTATAACTTCCAAAGAACTCCAGTTCACACACAGTGAAGACTCAGACTCCAGAACTTCAAGAGGGTTCCTACTCACCCACCCTTCTATATACACATGAAGAAGCTAATATACACACATACAAACATCATTCCCTAAACCCTGCTCATTCCATCAAACAATTTGGAAATTCCACTATTCCATAGGGTCTTCACCCTATCTCCGTGGCTTCTATTTTGCTATTATTTGGATAAATGGATTTCTTTGCTATTTGGCTATGTCTTTTCATTGTGGAACTAGTATTTGGTGAGAAATGGATCAAAACGTGGATATAAAAATTGGGGTCCTGCTTCTCCTACTCTCCAATAATAACCCAGAGGTCAAAAATTAGCTTGAACCTGATTATATCCCCCAGACTAATGATAATAAAGTTGCTTATAGCTATAATTTTAGCCACCCATTTCTCTGAGATGGGCAGAGTGATCTTCAGCTTCAATTTCCTGATTCCCCCCAGGTAAAATTTAAAGCCTCCCTTGGAGAAGAGTGGGGAGAGAAGAAGCTAAAAAGGTCTGTTCTGCCTCCCTTTGAAACACACAACACTACCATGTTACAGGGAGGGGTCAGCCTTTGCCACATGTGGGATGTCCTTACATTTACATATATATGTGTATATATGTATATACACATATAATTTAACATGGTAGTTAACAAAATTGCCCAACTTCCTTAATTACTTTATTCTTCCATACATTTAAAAAATGTTCTATTAATGCATTTTATCCCAAGTTTATCATTAATCTACTTCCTGCCCCCCCACCTTCTCTTGTAACAAATATGGATAATAAAGCAAAATAAATCAACGCAGTGGCCATATCTGAGAAAGTCTGCCTAATTCTATACTTCTGGTTCATCACCTCCTCCAATAAGAAGTGGGAATTGGGAGATGGATGGATGGATGGATGGATGGATGGATGGATGGATGGATGGATGGATAAATTTCTTTAACAGTCTTCTAAAGTCATGATTGGTCATTGTTCCAGTCAGAGTTAATTAAGTCTTTCAGTGTTGTTTCCCCTCACATTATTATTGTGGGCATCACAGATTGTTGTCCTGGTTCTGCTCACTTCACTTTTCATCAGTTTATATCAGTGCTTCAATATTTCTCCAAATCTATGATATTCATCATTTCTTCTGGCACAATACTATCCCATTACATTCATTATACCATAACTTGTTCAACTTTACCAATTTATGGGCACCTATTCTGTTTCTAGTTCTTTGCTACAACAACAAAAAAAAAGACTACTATGAACATTTAGCACGTGTAGGTATCCTTTTTTCTCTTTCCTTGACCTCTTTGGGGTATTTTTCTATGAGGAATATCTTGGGGTCAAAGGGTATATACAATTTAGTGACTTTTTTTTTTAAAGCAATTGGGGTTAAGTAACTTGCTCAAGGTTACACGGCCAGTTATTATTTCTGGGTGTGGTGCTGAGTATCTGAGCCCGGATTTGATCCAGGTCATCCCGACACTGGAGCCGGTGCTCTTACTCGCTGAGCAATTTAGTGACTTTTTGAGTACAAAGCCAAATTGTTTTTTCAGGTTGGCTGCACCACTTCACAGCTGTATACCAAGAATGCATGGGTCTTTCCTCCTATTGCTTCTTTGCCAATATTGATGTGAGGTGAAACCCCATAGTTCTTTGTTTACATTTCTATTGTGAATTATAATTCATATATGGATGGTTTTTTCACAAATATTTTCATATGACTGCTACATTTCTTCACTTGAGAAAAAGCCATTCATATCCTTTGAACACTTCTATATTGTGAATGATTCTTATTCATATATATTTGTATCAATTTTGCTATAATATCTTGGATATTAGGCCTTTAGCAAAATTTGTCATGGTTTTTTTTTTCTGAATTGTTTCCCTCCTCATTTTAATTGCATTTATTTTGTTTATCCAGAAGCTCTTCAGTTTTATGTAACTGAAACTGTCCACTCTATCTTTTATGATCAACTCTTCTTTGTTAGGTAAGAATTCTCCCCTTAGCCATATCTGCAAAAGTTATCTTTCTTTTTTTAATTTTATTTTATTACAATTTGACCTTTTGGGTTTGTCACATCCATTTGTCACATATAGGAAAAAAAATTGTTCTAAACATAATTTCTGCCACACTGCTTTATTTCCCAGGAGTCTTTGTCAAATAGTCTTATCCACAGTAACTGGTGTCTTTGGATTTACCTAATGTTCAATTGCTTTTAGGTCTTGTTCAAGTAATCTATTCTACTGATCAACTTCTTTATTTTTTTAACAAGCACCAAATAGTTTAAATGATTATTTCTTTATGGTATAGTTTGATATCTGATATTACTAGATTCCCTTTATTCCTACTATTTTCATCATTTTCCTTGAAATGCTTGACCTTCTTTTCCTCCAGATGAATTTTGCTTTTTTTTTTTTTGGTTCTATTAATACCCATTAAATAACCAAACTACCTTGATAGTCTGAGATGGCACTAAATCTGTAAATGAATTTTGGTATTATCACCATTTTTATCATATGACAGAGTCCAATCATAAAAAGTAATATTTCTCCAATTCTTTTTTTGGGGGGTGGATGGAAGAGAGAAAAAGTATTTTGTACTTGTTTTCATAGAAGTTCTAAGTGTATCTAGTTAGATGGATATCCAGATATCTTTAAAATTCTATTCACTTTGAATTGAATTTCTTTTTTTCCATCTCTTCCTACTAGGTTAATATTATAGAGATTGATAATCATGAAGTAAAAATAGAAAAGCTTAATTTACTTGATTTGTTAGAAAGGCCATTATTGTTTCTAGATTAAGTATAATGTTAATTCTTGGCTGTCAAAATATAATATTTACAATACTAAGAAAAGGTACATTTCTATGCTTTCTAGTGTTTTTAACATAAATCAGTGTTATATTTTAGAAGAAAAAAATCCCTGTATCTCCTAATTATAATCACATTATTTTTAATGTCTTTATATTAATATGATCTATTCTACTTAGTGTACTAATGCTGAACAAACCCTGGAATCCTGTTCTAAATCTAACTTGGTCAGAATAAAAAAAAACATTTGAATATATTGCTATAGACTATTTGTTGATATTTTATTCATTTTTTTTGCACTGCATGCATTAAAGATATCGGTCTATAATTTTCTTTCTCTGCTTTGTCTCTTCTCAGTTTAGGTATTAAGAGTATATTTGGTAAGATATATACTCTATTTTTGAAAACTATTTATATAGTATTAGATTTAATTGTTGTTTGAATATTTGATAGAATTCACTTGTAAATCCATCAAGGGAATTCATTTTTGGTTTTTCTGATTTCTTTTTCTGAGAACGAATCATTTAAATTCTCTATTTTCTGTTGTGCTAATCTGGATAATCTACATTTTTGGACCTAATACTGCTTACCCACAGCCTTCTGCTCTGACCTGGAGTCAAAGTCCACATAAAAGCAGTAGCCTCCAAAACCAGCTTTCAAAGTTTCCTTTTGGTCATGTCCTGATGAGGCCCTCTAATTCTTTATTGATTTAAGGCCCATAAATCCAACCAGCCCCAGAATTTGGAGTAGAAGAAATTTGATGACTATGAAAGAAGTGGTATGATAATGCAGCACTAGCTTACACTAATACAATACAGGAAGGAAAAGGCTTATTGAAGGAGATTCGAACCAAATGTATAAAACAAGCCCAATTGCAGCACTCTCTTGGAATACTGCCTCAGCAGTGTCCTAACTGGATTCTTCCTCAATCACTTAGTGTGTTGGGGCCTATAACTTCAACCATAATCATGGAATCAGGAAAGAAAAAGTTGGCCACTGTAGAGAAAAGCGAAGCCCAGAAGTACAGGGCATGTTACAACACTAACAGTGTAGGAGTAAATAGTACTATTTACAGGAAGGGTCCAGTTAAAAGTAGAGAACAAGAGAAGCTGCAGAGGCCTCTTGGAGTCTGCCTGTGGCACTGTCCCAGCAAGTCACTAATCTTACTCAACCTCAGTGGTCTAAAGGGAATAAACAGCAGTGGATGGAAAAGGGGTACAAAACGGTTGGGCCCCTTTTGTTAAAGCAATGCCAGGAAGAAAGGAAGCTGATTATAATAATTATGCCCTAAAACCACCAGCAGAGAGACTAAGAAATACAGACAAATAAGAAAAATAAGACAACAATATAGATAACAAGACAATACAAAGAATAAGTACTTTACAATGAAAAAAACCTAGTCAAAAACCTCCACCAAAGGAAAAAGTCTTACAAAAAAAATTCACAAAGACCCTAGAAATGAAAATACAGCAACTGCAAGAACCTCCCAAATGGTTCCAAAACGCAAAAAAAAAAAAAGATTTTTAAAAGATAAATAAAATAAAAATTAAGAGACAGAAATTAGATTTCTCATGGAACAAAATTTAAAAGATCAATGGGGAGGCAGAGCCAAGATGGTAGAGTAGCAGGAAGCAATGTAGTAAGCTGCCCTCCACAAAACAGCCTTGAAAGAATTTAGAACTCTGCTCAGTGTCATCATCAATCATGATTCTAGAGGACAAATAACAATACATATGACCTAACTATTGACAGAGAGATTAAGGATACAAGTGCAAAATGAGATATTTTTATTGGACCTAGCCAATGTGGAAATTTGTTTGGATTGACTATACATATTTGTATCAGGTTGTTTTTTTGTTTTTTTAGTTGGCAAGGAAGGGGATGCAATGAGAGGGTAAGAAGGCAAATTTGGGCTGCTTAAAACAAATAGAATATTTTTAATTAAAAAATTAACTACAAAAAATATCCTATCAGGGCAGCCAGGTAGCACAGTGAGTAAGAGCACTGGCCTCAGAGTCAGGATGACCTGGGATTGAATCCAGGCTCAGATATTTAGCACCACACCCAGAAATAACTGGTTGAGTAACCTTGAGCAAGTTACTTAACCCCAATTGCTTAAAAAAAAATACCCTATCAATTATAAAAACAATCTATAGTATATTAATATAATAATATAAACAGAGAAATGATCCAAAACAGTAGACTTGCTGAAAAAGACTGAAAGAATTGGAATGAAAAAAAAAAACAGAGGCAGAAGAAAAATCAATTAAATGAAATATAACATCAAGAAGTTTGTTAGAATATGTAAGACCTCTATGAGTAACAATAATACATTGTAATAATATCAACTTGAAGCTAGTGTACAAAGAGTTCATCTAAGGGTTATAGGACTTCCCCTCCAAAAAGTGAAAAAATAAAATCCTGAATATTACACTACAAGAAACAGAATATGAAAATTATCCAGAAGTTAATGGAAGTAGACAAAATAGACCTTGAAAGAATCCAAAGACCTCTGACCCAGTCAAACTGCTACTTAGGCATATACTAAAGAGATCAAATAAAAAGGAAAAGGAACCAAAGGTACAAAAACATTATAGCAACTTTTTAAAGATGGCAAACACTTAGAAACTGAGGGGATGACCATCAGATGAGGAATGGTTAAACAAGCTGTGGGATATGCAAATTATGGAAAATTATTGTGCTATAAGGAATGATGGAAGAGGATGGTTTCATAAAAATTTAGGAAGACCTGTATGAACTGATGCAAAATGAAGTAAGCAGAACCAGGAGAACAATATATACAATAATAGCAATATTGTAAAGATAATCAACTTTGAAAGATTTAGTATCTAATCAATACAATGACCTATCACAATTCCAATGGTCTCATGATGAAACATGCTCTCCACCTCCTGATAGAGAACTGATGGACTCAGAGTTAAGAATGAAGCATATTTTCTTCTATTTCTTTCTTTCATTTTCTTTTTTTTTTTGAACAACAGTCATGCAGAAATTTGTTTTGTATTATTATAAGTATTTTTATGAGTTTTATTTTTCTAGCCGCACTGGATGGGTGGGAAAAGGAAGAGAGAGAGAATTTGGACTTGAAAATAAAGTTAAGTCAAAAGAATCCATAGAATACCAATCGAGAAATCTAAAATTTAATTACCAAGAATCATCATGATCAAACTCCAAAACTATATTACCAAAATTCTAAAACTACATTACCAAAAAACAACTGTAGGATGCCAAGATTAAAAAAAAAGAAATCAGAATATCTTGGGACTAGTTTGTACTCATGAGAAACCAAAGGAAAAATTAGAATTTTGGAACATCTACAAAGCTGAGCTTTATCATCAATTTAGAAAGTTTGACTTTCGACAAATGAGTGACATTCTAAATATTCCTTCAAAAGAAACTAGATCAAGCAATGCAGGTGACATGCAAACTGATCCAACAAAATAAAATAGGTCAGATGAATGAATACATGGGAAAAAAATGTATTAAGTGTCTACTACATGCCAGCTCTTGTGTGAGGTTTGAGGAAGATATAAGCAAAGAATTGAGCTTTCATGTATCTAGGGTTATGGGTATCTTTTAAAAAATTTTCTCTTTTAAAAATGCTCACATTACCTGAGAGACCCTGAAAGAACAAAGGGTGCATCCATGGGCAAAAAATATGAGGGAATAAAAATTTTTTTAAATTAAATTAATACTTCAAGGACAAAATAAAAGAATTACAATGCCTCATGGTAAATCAATATATTTGGTTATGACATAGTACAGAGGAAAAACTCTCAGGTAAGAAAAAAGCTGAATGAGCCAAAGGAAACCCAGAGAATCACCACCACCTGGCCAGGGCTCAAAAGCAGATGTAAATAAAGTTCTCAATTTCTCACCATGCCTTGAAAGGATTGGGAGACCAAAAAAACAGATGGAGAGTGCTGGGCACGTAGGCAGTAAGTAGGCTTCAAAAGTGTATTTAAACCCAGTTTCTCTGTCTGGAAAATTAATTCCCTTTCCTCAGTACTTTACATACTAGAGTTTGATAAGTGTGTAGCTATCCAATCCAACCAAGTAGAATGTGAAAAATGCTCTCTCAGTCACAATCATTCTGTTAGGGAACTTTTCGAATTGTTTGTGAGAAAATACTTGTGGACGTTTATTTGGATGTTTGAGGAAAGTCTTTTGTCAAAACAAAAAATGTTATCAGCAAAAAAGGGAGAGTTATATTGGGATCAGCAACATCCAAACTTTAAGAAGTGTAAGGTATATGTCTCTCTAATGCCTGTCAGGATGCCAAGAAGTAAGAAAGAGAAGAGATCTATACTTTTAAATAAGGATAAAATATCCTCAAGAAAAACTTTGAAGGGGAAGTTTTATTCGTTTGTTTTCTTTTCCCTGTCTAAAGCTAACTGGAGCAGAAAATGAAGGGGGAAGACAGGATGTCAGAAAGTAGAAAAGATTATTCTATTCTGCACATTTTATAAGTAGTCACAGAGAGTCTGGCCAAATGTATACCAACAATAGCTCCTTTTCAAGAAGGAATTGGCATACATATTGCCCAAACAGTTCCTGCAATAGGAAGGAAGACAAAAGAAGGGAACCTCTCTTCAAGGTCATGTTTGTTTTTCAAAGAGCACATGATTAATATGGAAATAACAATCTCTCTAGGCACAGCTAGTAAGAGCTCAGGTTCTCAGCACTATTGCCCTGCCACCATGGATTGAGAGTCAGTACTTCAGCTGAGTAAAGGCAATAGTTGAAAGCCAGGATTCTGAAATGCAGAGACATACCAAATCCAATGTCTAAAGTAGGATAAAATTCAAAATCTGCAGTCTCACATATAAAGTCCTCCATAGACTGGACCCCAACAGCTTTTTCAGTCTTAGTTCATATTAATCCCCTTTATCCATTCTCTATTCCAGTCATGTTGGACTGCAAGTTATCTATACATGCCACTCCATCTCCCCACCTCTGTCTCTATATAAGTGGTCCCCTATGTCTGGAACACATTCATTTCTTACCTCACCCTTCCTTATAGGACCCCTAATATCCATCAAAGTCAATTACCTCTAACAAAAATAATAAGCACATCCTTAATGATGCAATAAAAACAGCAACTGACAAAGAAAATATCAGCAAAAGACAGAGACCTAAGTGCGGATGCCAACAAAGATGTTAGGACCACAAATTAGAACTGAGATTTTTAAAGTCATCTAATACAACTCCCTCATTTGTAAAATGAGGAAAATGAGGCCCAGAGAAGTTAAATAATTCACTGAAGATCACACAAGCAGTAAACTGGGACTGAACTCAGGCTTTATGAATTCAAATTAAGTGTTGTTTCCACTGTAACATGCTATTTTTCTTAGAAAATGGGTTCTAACATTCTGAATAATGAAAAGATTAAAGAAATGTTCAAGAGAATGTTAACATTGAGACAATATATTCAAACTTATGGGATGCAGCTGAAGTAATTTTCAAAGGAAAATGTGTTATCTTAATATAATTTTTAAAAATCGAAAATAGAGGATCAATGAACTAAAGTATAATCCAAAAGCCATAAAATAAACATAATAATAAACCTAAAATAAATACAAAAGAACAAATGGTAAAAATTAGAGGAGAAAAATGTGAATTTGAAAATAATGCTAAAGAATTGTAAGCAAAAGAGCTATAGGATTTTTAAGTCTAATAAAATTTAGAGAACCTGATTTTAAAAAAAGATCAGAAAATAAGCAAATTTTTTAAATGAACAAGGTGAATTTACAATGAATTTGTAAGAAATAAATATAACTATTATATACTATCATAGAAAAGCCCAAACTGAGAATTTTTTTCTCTTTTTTAATTATTCAAACTGAGAATTCAAAGGAAGCGGTTGATTAGTTCAAAATTACAAAATATCCAAGGTAACAAACAAGAAATATGCATTTTTAAGTAACCCAATCTCTGAAAAGGAAATCAAGAAATCCTAAATGAAACTTACCCCCCACCACCAAAAAAAAAAAAATAGCCCTGTTCCAAATGTACTTACAAGTGAATACTATCAAACCTTTAAATAGAAATTTACTGCCATAAACTTATTTGTGGGGGAAAAAAAAGGAAAAAAAGATACTCTACCAAACTCTTTGTAAAAACCAGTGGTCTTGATACTCAAATTAGGAGGGAAAAAAGCAAAGAAAAATAATTACATGACTTCTCTGTTGATTCCCTTCCCAATTAGTACTTTTTCTCTCTTGATATTATTTTGTTTATCTTTACTTCTGTATATAGTGTATCCTCCAAATAAATAAAAGTTTCTTGACAACATGGGCTATTTCATTTTTGGCTTTGCATCCCCAGCACCTAACACATGGACTTTTTGCACATAAGAATAGTAACAGGCTCTAATCTTATAATTTCATTGGTATATCCCTTGTTTCCTATTCCAGCAGCACAAATTGGCACCTTTTCTGCAATGTATAATCCTATTTTCCAAGATCACTAAGCAACTTGCTCAAAGCATGAAGGATATGTCAGAGGGAAGACTATTTAGTTTTTTGATATAGTATTTTTTGAATTTTGAATATAATGTTTTTTGAATTTAACTAAAATAAATAGAATTAAATTCTATAAAGAAACTCTATGGTTGTTGTATTAATATACACTAAATCAGTCAATTAATTTAGATAGTATCATTTTTATGATACCAGCATGGCTCAAGTACTGTACAAACAATTCTTATCTCTACCACTGTCTTTTATTTTCATAAAAAGTGTTTTGTAGCTGTGTCTATCCCTACTTATGTAAGTTCTCAGTATGATTTATTAGGTTACACTTCAGAGATTTTATGCATTTTGTAATTATTCTGAATGGAATTTTAAAAACTATTGTTTTCTCTTGGATTTTAATACTGTAAAGAAATTTTGATGATTTCTGTGGATTTTTTCTTTATCCTAAAACTCTGCTGGAGCTACTAATCATCTCAACTGATTTCTTCATTGATTCTCTGGGGTCTTCTAAGTAAAGCATCATGTCATCTGCAAACAGTAATAATTTTGACTCTGCTTTTAATTTCTGCCTTTAGTCTTATTACTACAGCTTATCTTTCTAAATTAAGTCAAATACTAGTGGGGAGAGCAATATCCTTTCTTGTTTTACTCTTCAGTTGAATATTAGTAAAGCTCACAGAATTCCTTTTGGTTTTAGATATACATGCTCTTGATCATGTTAAATTTGAGTTCTTTCATGCCCTTGTATTTAATGGTTTTTACAATAACAGTAGAAAAACTGGACAAAATTACCCTCCCCAAATGAACCCCAGAGACTGACTCAACCTAGAATTGTGAATAACAACCCTCTTCAGTCCCAGACCACTGAGAATCATCAAACTTTCCCAAGATCATGAAGTGGCTCCTCAACACTGTGCAACAGGGGAAAATTCCTCAGGAGATTAAGGCACAGTCCAATAAGAAACTTATATAATCAGTTGATCTCCTGCAAAGGCCATGTTTGCATGGTTCAATCAAACAACAAGTATTTGTTAATCTTTATGTTGCTATGAACACGTTTTGTTTTTTGTTTATTTGGAGGGGGGAAGGTAGGGCAATTGGGGTTAAGTGACTTGCCCAAGGTCACACAGCTAGTTTTTGTGTTAAGTGTCTGAGGCCAGATTTGAACTCAGGTCCTCCTGACTCCAGGGCCAGCGTTCTATTCACTGTGCCACCTAGCCACCCCCACAATGTTTTTCATTCATGAAAACTTTTATTTGTGCAAGAAACCCCACAAGGTTCTCTACTCATTCCATGAAGCAGACTAAGAAATTCTCCATGCTGCTGGTGGGCAGGAGAGTGTATTATTCAATTTGAAATCCATTTGTTCATTTTCTCTAGAACCCTGAACTTTCCCAGAAAGTGACTTCTCTTCTGAGATTTGACTTAGCTGTCTATGAGTGAATAGTCTCCAGCAGTCTCTTGCTTCAGTGACTAAAGGTTCACAAACAGCTCTGCCATTTCTGGTTCAATGAATGCCTGGGTTTGGAGGTATAAGGAAGACTGTGACATCATACTGTTTACAAAGATGGGTAAGCATGCTAAGAGTTTCACAGCAAATTAACAGTCAGTGACAGTCTTGCAAGGATGAGAGTTAATCAGCCTAGTGGAATTAAGCGGGATAGGGTTGTAGCACAACACCAGAAACCAACAGATCAAAGGGGTTAACAAAGTTCAAAGCTAGAAATTTGACAAGCTGAGAAGTACCGAATCCAAGGACTGAGTAGAAAATTGTGTTCTAAGTTTACAAGTAATAAGTCAAAAGTCAAGAGTTCCACACAAAGAAAAATTTTAAAAAAGAAAAGGAAAGACAATCATTAGGAAGGAGCACCATATTTTGTTGATGACTATTAGTCATCACAGAGAAGACTGACTTGAGCTAATGTTATCTATTATCGGTAACATGCTAAACTCACCCTCCCATATCCCCAACTCACACTGAAGTTCTAAGGTTCACAATAAATGTAATAGGAACTGAATTACATTTCAATCATTCAAAGTTCGGTGGCTAGGTGTCGGGTGGCTAGGTGTCGGGGTGGCTAGGTGGCACAGTGAATAGAGCACTGGCCCTGGAATCAGAAGGACCTGAGTTCAAATCTGGTCTCAGACACTTAACACAAAAACTAGCCATGTGACCTTGGGCAAGTCATTTAATCCCAACTGCCCTCCCCCCCCCAATGCAAAAAAAAAAATCATTCAAAGTTGAATCACTTCTAACTAAACAAAAGAATCTGAGCATTTAGGGAATATTTTCATCATTCAGTAGAGAATAATGGTCACAAAACTCATTTATCATATATCTTTCCTAACTTAATTTTTTTTAACTTGCATTCCAAATGTTCAACATTTACTTTACAAAAGGATATGATAATAATGATTTCATTTATATAGTGCTTTAAGGTCTGCATAGTTTTTTATATACATTATATCATTCAATCACAATTTTAGTGGAAATTATATTGATTCTGAAATAGAAAACTGGGGTTGAAGAAAGTTGAAGCCTTGAAGGCAAGCCCAGCTCCAGTGTTTAAAACCTGTGTAACACTAAGTGACTTCACTTAATATCCTGGGCCTCAGTTTTTCATCGTAATATTATGAATCTCAGACTAGGTGGCCTTTAAAGTTCCTTCCAATTCTACATCTACGATAGTGATGATATAAATATACATATACATATGTATGTATGTATATGTTCAAGTGTTTAGTCACTCAAAGAAGCATTTATTAATCACTTACTATGTGCCAGGAACTTTCCTAAACTCTAGAGACAAAGAATGGCCCCCAAAAGAAGCCAGTTCCTGTTCTGAAGAAACTCACATAGTTTAGCTATTTTATAGTTATTATTGTGAAATGTGGTTTAAAACAACTCTTCCAGAATTTAGATCAACAGAAGAAATTTAAAATATTAGCTTGGGCACAGAAGAAACTAGATCATTTTTTTTTTTTTTGCAATACCTCCCCTTAAGGATGGATGTATCTGGGCCCCATTTGGGCATGTTATCTCCTCACTCTTTTTTTCACCCATTTCCCATAACCATTCCTGGGGCCCCATTAGGATAAATTTCTTGTCTTTACCCCAGTTTAAACAGCTAACCCAAACTTCACTTTCCTCTTTCTGATTTCTAATAGAGTGGAATAGACAGGCCTGCTTTCCTGTTTTTGTTTTTTCTACAATTAGCTAAATGATTTCTCAACTCAGCAGGTGTCTACCCAAAGGAAGAAAACACTCTTTTTATGCCTGCAGAAGCAAATACTGTCAGAAGTTAGATTATCACTTCAGCTATTACTGATAAATATGGAAATCCCTTGTGGGAAGTGCTACAAAGGCCATGATGAATGATTAACATAGGATACAATATCTAAGTAAAAATATAAAGGGAAATATAAAGTATAAGATTGGGAGAAGGGGTGGGGAGCAAGGAATAAAATCCTGGAGCAAGAAAAATATCAAAACTGAACCAGCACAGGCAAATGGAGTGGTTAAATCAAGATGCTACCCCATGTTTCCCTGATAATAAGACACTGTCTTATTAATTTTTTGGACAGAAAAACACCAGAGGGCTTATTTTCAGGGGAGGGCTTATTTTAATGAACATTGACAGCAATTTTAATAAACAGGTAAATGTGAACAAAAAAATGTACCTTTATTCAATAATAATCATGTCATCTTCTTCAACAACATCGTCATAAGTGTCCATACCCTGAATTCTGTCCTGGATGTCTTGCGCCTCCATTTCCTTCAGAAGAAGTGGACCCAATCTGTCATGTCCAGCAATATAGCTCTCTTTAAATGAATATGTCTTGTCCAGGTAACCTGCTCGTAGTGCAGCTCGGAGCGCGGCGTGCGTTTTACTCGGGGGCGGGGGGGGGGGGACGGTGCATACAGAGGGTACCGTAATGTAGCGTGTAGTGCAGGGGATCACCTTCACTACAGTAGCAATCTCAATAGGGCTTATTTTCGGGGGAGGGCTTATTTTAGAGGAATCTTACACAGTAAGGGGAGGGCTTATTTTCGGGATAGGTCTTATTATCGGGGAAACACGGTATATATTCTGGGATGAAATTACATTTGATAAATCAAACTGCCTAAAAGGAACATTCCTGCAAGGCATTCTCTTGAACCACAACCAAATCTTTAAGTTTACCATAGAAAATTAAACAGACAAAGAGAGAGATTGAACAAAAGGAATGGAAAGAAATATTCACACAATCACTTTTTTTTTTTTAAAGCAATTGGGGTTAAGTAACTTGCTCGAGGTTACACGGCCAGGTGTTTCTGGGTGGGTGCTAAGTGTCTCAACCCGAATTC